>NW_028044365.1:0-9427 GCF_054177405.1 Leptonychotes weddellii
TATCTGCTAAGTCCATTGGTCTACATTGTTGTTCAAGTTCACTCTTTTTTCATTGATTTTCTGTCTGGATTGCCTATTCATTATTGTAAGTGGAGTAGTAAAGTCTCCTATTATTATTATTGTATTACTATCTATTTCTCCCTCAATTCTGCCAATGTTGCTTTATATATATAGATGCTCTAATGTTTAGTGTATACATATTTAAAATTGTTATAGCTTCCTGGTAAGTTGACCTTGTATCATTTCATAATGTTATTTTTGTCCCTTGTGACTGTTTTGAATTAAGTCCATTTTTTTTCTGATATAAATATGACCACCCCTGCTCTCATTTGGGTACCATTTGCAAGGAATGTAATTTCCATCACCTCACTTCCAGCCTATATGTCCTTAAATCTAAAGTGAATCCTTTGTAGACATCATATAGATGGAAATTATTTTGTTTATCAATTCAGACATGATATTATTTTGATCAGATAGTTTATATTTAAAGTAATTACTGGTACAGAAGGACTTAGTACTGCTATTCTATTTATTGTTTTCTATATTTTGTTCTTTTGTTCATCATTTCCTCTCCTGCTATCTTCCTCTGTGTTTCACTGATTTTTTTTCCCCCTTTTTGTATACTTTGATTCCTCTCTCATTTACTTTTGTATGTTTTCTATAGGTAGTTTCTTTCTGGTTATCATGGGGCTTAAATAAGACAACTTATAATAGTTTATTTAAAGCTGATAATAACTTAACTTCAATCTCATACAAAAACTTGATACTTCTACTTCTCCCCCTCCACATTTTATGTGTGGATGTCACAATTTATAAGGGGAATAGAAGGCAAGGGGAAAGAAAGCTATACCACTGGAGAAACACTTATGAATGTCACATCTCAAGGTGCAACCCCACTGAAAGAATGAAATTTAACCAGATTCTGGAGGACTCTCCCTATATTATACCATAGGACTACCCCATTAGGACTCCATTACAATAACAGTGAATTACAGCTGCATTTGCTGGAAGATATAAACTATATCTTAGGAGGAGTGCTTCAGGAAGTCCACAGTCAAGAAGAGACAAAAACTAGAGGAATTTGAAGCATTCAAAAGACACATCTTTTGAATATACAACAAATATCAAGCAGAGCCCAATTCTTAGCCAAATTAAAATAAATCCTCACAGTAAAGTTCTCTTTACCCCATTTCTATTGCACAAAACAAAATTACAAAGCATGCCAAAAAGCTAGGAAAATCAGTATGAAAAGACCAACTAATCATCAGAACCAGAGTCAGAGATGACACAGATGTTGATGTTATCAGATAAGGAATCTAAAATGACTATATTAATATGTTAAAGGCTATAAAGGAAAAAGTAGGCATCATGTAAAAACAAATGGGTAATGTAGGAAATGTAAGAAGGAGATGGAAACTTAAAGAACAAATCAAAAGGAAATGTCACGAATCAAAACCACTGTAATAGAAATGAAGAATGTCTTTAATGTCCTGGCAGTAGACTCAAAATGATCCAGGAGAGAATTAGTGAGCTTGAAGACAGATCAGTAGAAATCATCCAAAATTAAAATGTGAAGAGAGAAAAAAAAGCAATGAAAAAAGGAGAACAGAGCATTCAAGATAATTTAGACAATATAAAAAATGGCAACATGTGTCTCATTGGAATACTAGGAGAAAAAAGAGAGACTGGAGTAGAAGAAATATTTGAAATAATAATGACTGAGAACTTTTCAAATTGATCACAGGCACCAAACTGCAGATCTTGGAAACTCAGAAAACACAAAATATCATAAAAAAATGATAAATACAAAAAAGCCATGTTGGTATACCATATTCAATCTTCAGAAAACATAAGAGAAAATCTTGAAAGAACAGAGACAAAAACTACCTTAACTACAGAAGAACAAGACTAAATTAGAGTGGACAGCTCATCAGAAACCATGCAAGCAAGAAGAGAGGACTAGTATAAATTTTTAAATATTAAAAGAAAAAAACACCAACCTAGAATTCTATATTTGGTTAATTACCCTTCAAAAGTGAAGGGGTAATACTTTGTCATACAAACAAAAACAGAGAATTCATTGCTAACAGACTTGACCTTCAAGAAATGTCAAGGAGCAGTTTTTTTCAGGCAAAAAAGAAGAAGGATATATGTCAAAAACTTGGATCTCCATAAAGGAAGAAAGAGAAAGAATAAAGGTAAAATATAATCTTTTATTTTTCTTATTCTTACTCTAAAAGATAACTGTCGGTTTAAAGTAATAATAGTAACAGCATATTGGGTGGTTACAGTATGTGAATGAATGAAAAGAAAGGAAAGGAAAAGAAAAGAAAAAGAAAAGGAACAGAAAAGAAAAGAAAGAAAAAGAAATGTCACAAGGGATGGAAGGGAGAAACTGAGAACACACTTTTTACATGCATGCACATTTCACAAAAAGCACTATTGTGTCATTTGAAGGTGGGCATATATTATTTAAAAATGTATATTATAAACTCTGAGGCAACCACTAAAAAGGAATTATAACATACATTAAGGGAGCAGATCTAATGGTATTATATAAATGCTCAAACACAGAGGTGGTAGAAAAAAGGAAAAACAAAGAAGAAACATAACAAATGTAACAAAGAGAAAAGAGAAATATGCAGTAGATATTAATCCAACTATATCAATAATCACTTTTAATGTGAATAGTATAAATACACACATTAAAAGTCAGATTTCATAGTAGTTAAAAAGCAAGACCTGGGGCGCCTGGGTGGCTCAGTTGGTTAAGCGACTGCCTTCGGCTCAGGTCATGATCCCGGAGTGCCGGGATCGAGTCCCGCATCAGGCTCCCTGCTCAGCGAGGAGCCTGCTTCTCCCTCTGACCCTCCCCCACTCATATACTCTCTCTCTCTCTCATTCTCACTCTCTCAAAATAAATAAATAAATCTTTAAAAAAAAAAAAAGCAAGACCCATCTATATGTTTTCCACAAAAATTGACTTTACATAAAAAGACTAATATACCACAAAAGTAAATGGATGGAGAAGAATATACCATGTTAAGACAGAAAGCTGGAGTAGCCATTTTAATTTTTGACAAATCATGTGATTGTCTCAATAGATACAGAAAATGCTTTTGACAAGATTCAACAACCTTTCATGATGAAAACAAAACAAAACAAAAACCTCTCAATGAACTAAAAAATAAAGGGAAATTACCTTAACATAATGAAAGCCATATGTGAAAAGCCTACAGCTAATATACTGAATGGTGAAAAACAAAGTTCTTCTTCTAAGATCACAGTCCAGGAGCCTAAGAAGACATGTTGACTAAATGTAATATGGTGCTCTGAATGTGATCCTGAAACAGAAAAGAACATTAGGTAAAAACTAATGGGTTTTTTTGGAAACAAAAAATTTGAATAAAGTATGAACTTTGGTTAATAACAATGTATTATATTGGTTCATTACTTGTGATAAATGTACCATACTAATCCTAAGATATTAATAATAGACAAAAATATGGTGAGGTATATGCAAACTCTCTGTACCAATTTTGTAACTATTCTGTAAATCTAAAACATTCTAAAATAAAAAAGTCATTATTAATTTTATTTATTTTTATTTTATAGTTCCAATTGAATCAAGTTTATGACCCACTAAAATGAAACCATCAACATTTTTAAGGTGGACATAAGCAAATCCAGAGTCTTCATACATAACATTTTCCACGTCTTGGATGCTAACCAAAATTGCTTGATATATGAAGATCAGGAAAATATGACCTATTCCCAGGGGAAAATACAAACAGGCTAACCCACATGTTAGAGTTATTAGTCAAGGACCTCAAAGCAACTAGTATAACTGTAGTTTTCAAAAGTTGGTCTGGGAACCCCTTCAGAGAACCTTCAATGGCAAAACAAGTTCCATAAAAATACTACCTCACAAACGTAGAGTGAAGTTTCTCAGGGGCTCTATAAGATATGATGATTTCATTCTTCCAACATCATCACACATAATTTTTCATTTTAAAAAAATATTAGTTTTAATTTCCAATATGGTAAATGTTGATACCTATAATCCATACAAACAATATCTCTTTGGGAGGTCTCAAAAGAAAAAAAGAAGAAATGAAAGCTCTTTCAGCTGAAAAAATATATATAAATTAAGTAATTAAAATTAATAGTAAAAATTTAAAAATGAATAGCCTTTTTGAATATTGGGCCAGACCAAAAAGGAAATCAAAATGAAAATTACAAATTATCTACAAAGTTATCAAAAGGAGAACAGAACTCAATTCATTTGATGTGGGAATATAATTCCTAAGACATGATATTGTGTGACGGTAGATCAGACTGCCAGGAAATGTGTGATTCTAAGGGAGTTACTTAACCTCTTTCTCCTTTAGTGTTCTCACCTGCAAAATGATGATGATTCCAGTACCTCCCCAGTAGGTTGTAGCGATAATTAAAGAAGATGCACACGGAACACTGAGGAGTCTGGCATATAGCAAGTGTTCCAGAATGATTACTATCTAATTGTTGTATTCATTCCTCCTTCCCCTCCCTTTTCTCTTATTCTTCTCTTTTGTTATTCTCCTCTATGAGTTTCTTTTACTCTTTTTAATAAAATATACATTAAAAAAGTAATGAACAACTGATACAACAATATTGTTGATTCTCAAAACTATTTTCTTGATTTAAAAGATCCACATACAAAAAAGGACACATTGTATGATTTAATTTCTATTAAGCTCCAAAATGAGAAAATTAATCTGTGGTCATAAAAATCATGAGTTGATGACCTGGGCATCAAGGACTGACCACAAAGAGGTACAAGAGGTGACAGATCCTCTTGATAGGATTGTGGGTTATAAGAGTGAATGTATTATCAAAACTCACCAAAGTAAATACTTAGAATCTGAACATTGCACTGTATATAAAGTTACCTCAATTAAAAACTACATATTATGACATGCCCTAATAACAAAGTGAAACTTTCCAGAATTAGCAACACTTTTATAGTTCACAGATATTTTCTCATTTGTATATAAAAACACGTTTGTTTGTATGCCCATAGGGAATGTATTCATGGCCTCTGTTTATTTTGATTTACCTTTGTTGGTATACTTTTTGACCTTCAACTTTTCTTTTAAACGTGGTTTCCTTTTTTAACCAAAGTTTTGGTTTCATTTTTATCCATAGCATTTAAAGTAATCAATACTAATTAAGCAAAACAATTCAACAATCTAAGAGTTTGAGTTCTCATATGTAACACAGAAATAGTAATATAATCTCCCTTGATTTTATTATAAGAAAACTGACCATATAATTCTTCATCAAACTAGGATACTTTTGAGAGTTAAAGTAAGCACTGTTTATAGCCCCAGGACATTATGCTGTGGTCACTCTAACTAGGTTATGATAATAACAAATGAGAAGATGTACGTGAACTTGCCTAACAGACAGCTTTTATGCTAAATGGATATAAAAAAGTCAAATTTTGCTTCTAACATCTGATCTTATATTTTTTTTAGTACCCAACTTCTGTTAGATTCAAAGTATTTAGAACTAGGGGCATTATGGCTGAATGTGCCTCAAAGTCTGTGTACCTAGATGATTTTAGCATGGGATTCTATACCAAACTCATACGTAAAGTGGAAAAAGTCAGAAAATCAAAGCTACTTTTAGTAATAAGTGATCATATACAGGTGTAGGTGTATCTCCTTTGAAACAGGTTTATATCTCAATTATAAATTTTAAAATGTTCAAGTAGATGCAGTTATAAATGTAATTTTCTTCTGTAATACCTTTATTAGATATTTTTCAGTTTCAAGTTCAATTTTTTCATTTGTAACATCAATGAATCAGCAAAAAGCATACCACTTCAACCACCATTCATTTAAAAATGGAATTAAAAAAACACTTATCATCAAATTCTATTAGAATGCCACCTGGACCACGGTCTATAAAGACCTCTTGCCCTGTGCAGCTTTCTGTGAAAATGTAAGGTAGCACCACCTTACCCTTGAGTCAATAGCCAGCCACTGGCCTCCATTATAAGCAGAATGGCTGTTCCAAGAGCAGTACCACAGATGTGGAAGTTTTAACTTGATAGAGCTAAGGAGGGATCCAGACTAAATAGATATCAATAAAAGTTATGCAGAAAGATAACTGGCTGGAAGCACTGCTATTCAGGAAATTATGGCTGGGAAGAGACAGCATTCTCTCAAGCTATTGACGTTGTTATAGGCAATTTTCAGAGAAATTGTATTACTAGTGGTTTTAAAAGAAATGGCAGTAAAAGGTAGCTTCCTTTTTCTATTTAGCAACTGGGACATAGCTGAAAGGGAAGAATCAATGGAGCACGAACCAGCTGCACTCCTTGTGATTTCCAAGTCTGCAGGTCGAGTTTCCAGTAATCAGCCATTCATTTTTTTTTCAAGTCAACAATCATTCTGTCTACTGTATAAGTATCTGGCACTGTGCTAGGCACTGGGGATACGTGGATGAAGGAAACAGACAAATTTCCCTCTTCTCATGGCATTGACACTATTGGAGGAAAACAGAAAAGAAATAAACAAGTAAATTACATAATCTACGTATGTGTGATAAATGAACTAGAGGAAAATAAAGCAGAGAAGGTGGTGGAGGGTGGTGGACCATTGCAAATTTTAAACTAAGTGATATGCAAAAGCCTCACTGAGAGCAGTGAATAATGCCTGTATGGAACTGGGTACTGTGTAAGGATTAATGGCAAATTACCTCTCTATACGCAGTAGGAATAAATTCATTTGATGGCTTGAAATGTAGCCAGTGTAGGAAGTAAAAAGAAACCGACTCTCTAGGCTAGCATTTCTGAAAGTGAATCTGACCTGTACCGGAGTCACCTAAGGGACACGTTAAAATGCAGACTCCTCACTCTCAACCCACAGCTAGTGAATCAGAACCCTGAGGCAAGTATCCTGGGAGTATGGCATTTATCAAGCTTTTTGGATGATTCGGAGGGATTCTAACATTTGATTATTGACTGTCTACTGCAGATCCATCAAGACTCAAGCAAAAAATCCACCCATTTACTTATTTTACACATATTTTCTGAGTGTTCTCAACTGTGTAACTATAGGTCTAAGGAGAGAGATCCATGTTTCACATGGTTCTGACCAAATTAGGGCAATAGTTATAAAAATAAATTAACAAAACAATGTAAAAGAGGCTTGTGATGGTCTTATGGATTTAGTTTATTTCGGGGAAACAGAGCTGAGGAAATTGCTGATTTTTTTTTCCTCATCCTTTATGTTTGAAAAAATAATTCATGCATGGAAAAGACTTGAATTAAATATTCTGTACCCATATCAGCTTTTACTTTATCATCCTCATGGGTCACCGTGGCCATTGATGTGTTCCATGTAAAAATATGTTTTTTTGGTTGCAGGAATTCCTTGGCATTACCACACACGTTCCTATTTGGTTGCTCATTCATTTGCTAAACAGTTATTGAGGACTGCCATATGAAAGTATTCAAAGTCTAGAGGAAGAGACAGACCAATAGATGAGTGCCATACAATATAATGGAGGTATATGACCTATGCACTTTAGAAGCACAAGGACAAAGTCATTAACTCCCTGGGCTTCTGGAGATTTTTCATAAAGGAGATGACACTTGGATTAGGGCTAAAAGTATGAGTTAGACTTGGCAGGTAAAGGAAAAGAGTTTAACAGCACACATCACAGCAGGTACAGATACACAAATGCAAAAGAATAGAATTTCACCCACACTATATTACAGCTATGCAAAAACCATCTAGCTTCTTTATTTTCTATAAAAAACTGATAACCATCATCACTGGACAATGAAGAAGTTGCCAAAAAATACTGCCAATTAATAGAATCAGTGTTCTCTAATCTAACTGGCTTTTTAAAATTTAAAACAGCTTCTCATGGATAATCAACAGTTCCAAGTTCAACTCTATGTCAGAACCATTTCTCCTCTCCCTAACAAGATGGTGGCTGAGCATAGGGGACGCTGTCCAGATGAATGGCACTGGGGGAAAAACACTTGGGTGGCCTTTTTATGCTGGTTTCTGTAGCAGGGCGGATTCTCATCATTGTTGCTATCAACGGCGGTAGGAGAAGCTATCAGTTTACTTCCTCTGTGGTATGTTCTCTTGGCTTTATTGGGATCTAGTGGTCCTCCTTGCTATTTTTTTTCTCATGGCAGCGTGGATACCCTTTAAATTTTGGCTTTCCCTATTTTCTGTTGTGAACCAAGCAGCCTACCCTAAAGCCCTCAGCTAAAATGGTGCCAGTTAACCCCCACTGTAGTGAGCCCTTTTGCAAAGAAGCTCTAACATTCAATAATCGTATCTCTTTGGTAAAATTACTTAAATGCGATGTGCCTCAACTTTCTCATTTGTTAAATGGGGATAATGTTAGTACCTTCCTAAGTGTGTGGTTGCATAGATTAAACAAGTAAATAAATATAATGTGATGAGAAGGGTGCCTGGCATATTTACAAAGTCAATGCATGTTTGCTTATTATTAATAGTTCTTCATTCCCCTTTGAGGCATGTAGGAACTTATGGGTCTTTACTTTGTTGTATGCATGGCACTGGGAGCCAGGAACACTGCTTCAGGTCACCCACTGAGCTTCATCTTTCTGCCACAGCTACTGCCCCTATCATGTCAGCATGCAGTCACCCTGCATGGCAGTCTCCGAATTATCTTTCCTTCAACTTAAAAAAAATATTTTGGGTACCTGGGCGGCTCAGCCAGTTAAGCATCTACCCTTGGCTCAGGTCATGATCCCAGAGTCTTGGGATCGAGCCCCACATTGGGCTCCCTGTTCAGCGGGGAGCCTGCTTCTCCCTCTCCTTCTACCCACCCCCACTCATGCGTGCCCTCTCTCTCTCTCAGATAAATCAATAAAATCTTTAAAAAAAAAAATCCCTCTTTCTTCTTGGGATTTTGCCTCAGAAAAGTAAAGTAAGAACACACTGCAGATCTTACTACCTTTGTCTTTTCTTCCTGTAAGACCCTGGGCCAGAAGGCATAGACTATTCTTCCTTTTTAATCTTCCTTCTCCCTACATCATAACCTAAGACCTCTGTATGGTGTGGAGTAAAATTCTATGTTCAAGATTTCCAGAACTGGCTCTTGATGTTAATGTTACCATGGACTTCCAAAATTCTATTTTGAATATCAGAGGCTCAAAATTAATTCCTTCTCTTTATCTTCTTGACATAACAGTCCTAGCCCCATTTATGACAAATAATGCCTCTTGGAAAAACAGTGAGAAAATAACACACAATGAAATGTAAATAAGGAAAAGCACAGGCACATATTTCAAAAATATTATTCTCATTTTCTCCATAAGTATTAAAGGGTTTAGTGTGTCAGAATGCAGGAAACAGTGATTAATTTGGTGCTATATGTGTACAATTGA
>NW_028044366.1:0-442 GCF_054177405.1 Leptonychotes weddellii
CAGGTGCACGTGGACGGGGGTCGTGGACGCATCACAGGTGCACGTGGACGGGGATCGTTGAAGCATCGCAGGTGCACGTGGTTGGGGTTGTGCCCACATCGCAGATGCACGTGGACGGGGACTGTGCCCGCATTGCAGGTGCACGTGGACGGGGGTCGTGGATGCATCGCAGGTGCATGTGGACGGGGGCATCACAGGTGCACGTGGACAGGGGTCGTGGACGCATCACAGGTGCACGTGGACGGGGTTGTGCACACATCACAGGTGCATGTGGACACTCACAGGTGTGTTGGGTGCACTCACTGGGCACGTTCTCTTTAAGCCTCAATCTCTCTAACCCCGACCACCCCTACCTGCAGGGTCTTCCTGGAGGAGGAGCAGGAGGACGAGGGGCATGAACTCTCTATACCCCACTGAAAAGGCACAGCCTCCAGTAGCAGCG
>NW_028044367.1:0-442 GCF_054177405.1 Leptonychotes weddellii
TCAGAGAGCAACAGGTACAAGCAGTGTTACAAGTAGAAACAATGAATCTTGTAACATGAGCAAAAGCAACTTACAAAAAAATACATACTAGTTTTCTAATTTAAGTTGAAAACAGGCAAGACCACGATGTTCAGGGATTCCTATTTTGGTGGTTAATATAAACAAGCTGTAACTCTACCTTCTACTTAGTAGGCCTCCTGTCTGCAGTGGCAGGATGGGTGATCTGAAGGGTGTGTGTCCGTAAGGACACGGAGGAAGGGGCGGGTGCAGCTGGGGACGGGGCTTGTCACCAGGAGAGGGTGGGAAAGGCCCCGTGATGGACTCCGTGACTCCGCGCTGGAGCTGCTATCTGAGCCAACTCACCAACCTTTTAAGAGTGATCCAGTTCCTCGCTCTGGACACCAGAGAGAAGCAGTCACCCTCGGACACTCCAACACACCCA
>NW_028044368.1:0-442 GCF_054177405.1 Leptonychotes weddellii
ATGGCAAGAGAGCATGTGAAGGTACCCGTCCTCCGAGATGGGCAGGTGCTCAAGGGAGGGTCAGGGTCCCAGGGCAACACCCGGCCCAGGAGACAAGGAGCAAACGCATGAACATGGGCCCCTTGGGCAGGGACGCTGAGCTTCACAGGAGATATGAGCCCAGAGAGGACTCTGTCCCCTCAGGCAGCAGTGATGTCAAAGCCTGAAGACCCCACAGGACACAGGCAGCTGGGGGTGTCCAGCAGAGGGAAGCATTTAGGCGCAATCACCCACATTCACCACGGAGTTGATGCCCAGGGGCCAGTGGGAGGACAGAGAGGTCAGACTCCTGGGGCCTCGGGGAAGGTGGGGGACCTGTGCAGTCACAGTAACGTCACCCTCTTGGGGACTCTGGTGCTCCAGCAGCACCCCCAGCCAGGTGTGCAGGAGGGCACCTGGGCCA
>NW_028044369.1:0-442 GCF_054177405.1 Leptonychotes weddellii
AAAATTCTTCCAGAGAAAAGAGAAAACGGGAGTAATTCTCAATTTATTTTATGAGGTTATAACATTCTTGATAACAAAATTGAAGATTTTACATTAAACATATAAGCAAATGAGCTAATAAATAACATTTAAAAAACCCTAAAGGAAATATTAGCTTACCTAGTCAATACATTAAATAAGTAAAACTTACTGGTTAATTTGTGTTACAGAAATCCTAAAATAGTACGACCTTTGAAAATTAATAAAGAAAATTCACTGCATTGACAGAATAGAGGGAGCATTTTTGAGCATCACAATAGATGCAAAAAATGGCATTTGATAGAATTAAATGTTAATTCTTTTTTTTTTTAATTTTATTTATTTGACAGAGAGAGACACAGCGAGAGAAGGAACACAAGCAGGGGGAGTGGGAGAAGGAGAAGTAGGCTTCCCACGAAGCGGG
>NW_028044370.1:0-442 GCF_054177405.1 Leptonychotes weddellii
ACTGTGACAGGATATGGACTCTGAAGGACAAACAGGGTTTTAGAGGGGAGGGGGAAGGGGGGATTGGTTAGCCCGGTGATGGGTATTAAGGAGGGCACGTACTGCATGGAGCACTGGGTGTTATACGAAAACAATGGATCGTGGATCACCACATCAAAAACCAATGATGTACTGTGTGGTGACTAACATAACATAATAAAATTAAAAAAAAAAAAAAACGTGTAAAGTACGAGGTTTGGGGATGACTGTGAGAATCTGGTCTCTAGGCACTTTTCAATATAAATGGAACCTTCCAGAAAGATCTGCAGGAGCAAGTAAAAAAATTAAAAGTATGGGTGTTTCAATGTCAAAGTTAGACTCAGAAGAGGGTGTCTCATTTCCATTCCAAGCGGCCTCCACACGTCAGGACAAAACAGATTATTGGATGAGGATGCTGCTGCAG
>NW_028044371.1:0-442 GCF_054177405.1 Leptonychotes weddellii
AAAAAAAAAAAAGATTTTATTCTTAAGTAATCTCTACACCCAACGTGGGGCTCAAACCTACAACCCTCAGATCAAGAGTCCCATGTTCCACCGACTGAGCCAGCCATGTGCCCCAGCTTTGACATTTCTGAGCAGCTGGGCTAAAGATAAGGACTTCACTGGGAAAAATAAATTTTATTCAGCCTTTTAGGGCTCCTTAAGGAATAAGGCATAAGGACTATCAGAAATGGCTTTGACAGGAGAAATTAGAACTGTGATCTATTTTGGAACCATAATTTAAAGTAAAATAAAAAATTTTATATATTTATGTATGTTTATAATTTATATATGTGTGTGTGAGTGTGCATGTGTCCTTTTTTTTTAGAAAGAAATAGGCAAAGCAAACGTGGGAAAATGTCATCGTGAATCTGAGTGAAGGATATATCAGTATTTATTATATTAT
>NW_028044372.1:0-442 GCF_054177405.1 Leptonychotes weddellii
ATCGGCAGGGAGTCTGCTTCTCCCTCTGACCCTCCTCCCTCTCATGCTCTCTGTCTCTCATTCTCTCTCTCTCTCTCAAATAAATAAATAAAATCTTAAAAAAAAAAAAAAAAACTAATGATGTACTATATGTTGGCTAATTAAACATAATTTAAAAAAAAGAATGTCATGTATATGATACATGTGTGGTGTGTATGTGAGGTGTGTGTATATGTGTTTGTATGTGTGTTTGTGTGTGTGTAGTGTGCACTATTCAACTATTTACTTGAGATGCATCCCTAAATGTGGAATTGCTAGGTTAAATGTTTTAGAGGGTTTTTTAATTTGTTTGTTGTTTTTTGGGGTTTTTTTTATGTATATGGCAACTGCTTTTTCAGAAAAGTTGTACCAACATACTCTACTACCAAGATGTAAGTACAAATCTCTTACTGACTTGCCATTA
>NW_028044373.1:0-442 GCF_054177405.1 Leptonychotes weddellii
CTATCTCGGAGAGCACACGGAGGCCTGCACGCCATTTGGGCACCACCAGTGCCAATCCGAATCCTGGCAGCACACTCCCCCACCTGGCAACAGCCCGTGCTGTGGTATAAACAGTCACGCCAAGGACGAGGACTCAGCACGCTTACTCATCTAGAGCTTTTAAGGGCAAGGGGACTATAAAGCTGAATGGCAAGGGTTTGCTCCTTTGAAACACTGTACTGGGCTATGAAAGTTCCCGACTTTGCGTTCATACACACGTACCTGCTCTCCCTCACTGCTGTTCTTAAAGATCTAAAGAGAGACCGCTTCTGTAAAAAGACAGGTCACTAACGGACACCTACACTGGTGGGATGTTAACAGCTACTGAAAATATCATCTGCTTCGAGGCGCCTGGGTGGCTCAGTCGTTGGGCGTCTGCCTTCCGCTCAGGTCATGATCTCAG
>NW_028044374.1:0-442 GCF_054177405.1 Leptonychotes weddellii
AAATGCTAACAGGGTAACAATGACCCCAGAAAAATATACAGTAAGGAAATCAGAAAAGCCCTGAAACGGGGGAAAAAGAAAGGGAAAGAAAGAAAAAAGAAAAAAGGAGAAAAAAAAAAGGAAAAGATCAAAAAAAAAAAAAAAAAACCCAAAACCTGAATATGATCATATTGGTGCATATATCAGTGCCACACACTAGATTTTGGCCTTATTTTGGTCTGTTAGAAGAAAGTGCCTCTCAAAATTTTAAGAAAAGAAAAACTTATATATGTACAAAAATAAGGGAAATTACGATGAAGGGATGCAATATGACTGTAAAGATGAAAATTATAAAAGATTTTATTAAAGTAATTGATAAGAAGTTGGTTGAACAAAGAAAGAAGAGGATTTAAAAAAAAATAAAAGGGAGAGAATGTGATCAGGCAGGAGACTAGAACAAAGC
>NW_028044375.1:0-442 GCF_054177405.1 Leptonychotes weddellii
GATTAAGAATTCCTCATATCAGTGAGATCATATGATACATGTCTTTCTCTGATTGACTTATTTCGCTCAGCATAATACCCTCCAGTTCCATCCACGTTGTTGCAAACGGCAAGATTTCATTCCTTTTTTTTTTTAAGATTTTACTTATTTAATTGACAGAGCCACACAGCGAGAGAGGGAACACAAGCAAGGGGAGTCGGAGAGGGAGAAGCAGGCTTCCCGCGGAGCAGGGAGCCCGATGCGGGGCTCGATCCCAGGACCCTGGGATCATGACCTGAGCCAAAGGCAGACACTTAACAACTGAGCCAGGCACCCAAGATTTCATTCCTTTTGATGGCTGCATAATATTCCATTGTGTATGTATATACACCACATCTTCTTTATCCATTCATCTGTCGATGGACATCTTGGCTCTTTCCATAGTTTAGCTATTGTAAACATA
>NW_028044376.1:0-9426 GCF_054177405.1 Leptonychotes weddellii
GGTGATAGACATTGGGGAGGGTATGTGCTATGGTGAGCACTGTGAATTGTGTAAGACTGTTGAATCACAGACCTGTACCTCTGAAACAAATAATACATTATATGTTAAAAAAAAAAAAAAAGATAATAGGAAGGGAAAAATGAAGGGGGGGGAAATCGGAGGGGGAGATGAACCATGAGAGACTATGGACTCTGAGAAACAAACTGAGGGTTCTAGAGGGGAGGGGGGTGGGGGGATGGGTTAGCCTGGTGATGGATATTGAAGAGGGCACGTATTGAATGGAGCACTGGGTGTTATACATAAACAATGAATCATGGAACACTATATCAAAAACTAATGATGTAATGTATGGTGATTAACATAACATAATAAAAAAAAAGTTAATTCCTCACTTAAAGTGATGTGCCAAAAGAAGAATGTCTCATCAGCTATGATCAGATGAGGTTTAATTTTTTCTCATAGGTGTTTTGAAAAGATAAAACTCTTCTTCAAACACTGAAGGTTGGGTACAGGACTAAGGTGATTAAAGTTGCTTTAAATGTTTTAAAATACTTATGTCCTATGCTAAAATTTCATTACCTCCCTTGTGGTGTAGAGGAAATAGCACGCATCAGTTAGAATTAGATTCTACTCTGTATGAACAGTGACTTAAACACCCAAGGGACTATTTTTCTTCATGTCAAGGAAGTCTAAGATTGCTGTCTGGGGCCCACTGTATTGTCTCCAGTCATCCCGTTTCCAGGCTTAGAACATGAGTTAGGACCTAAGGGTTGCCTCATGATCCAAGATGGCTGCTACATCTCTAATCATTAAACCTGTATTCCTGAAGCAAATACAAAGCAGAACAGAAGGGCAGTGTTTACCTACAGCTACAAGAGAAACTGAGAAATATCCTGTTTTAACAGGGCGCTTTACCACCTGAAATAATGTCTTTTCTTCTCCTCTGTTAGTGAGGAAGAAGGGGAGAAAGAATATGGGCAGGCAACTAGATCTCTCTGCCACAGAACATGTGGAGATGGGGTCTAATCCCAAGGCTTGCTGTTAATGGGCTTTGTTACCTTTAAAAACCCCGCTGTGAGGAATGAGTAATGAATCACGAAATTCTGCAGCTGAAACTAATATTACAGTGTATGTTAACTAGCTGTAATTTAAATGAAAACTTGAAAAAAAAACTGAGGAATAAATGGTATACTTAAGTAAAAAAGGTGTTTTGTAAATATTATACAATGTTAGCTATTGTTATTAATTCCAAAGTGATTAGCTCTGTGGCTACTTGAAAAGTAGTTCAGCTTTTGTTATAAATATTGAAAAACTACTTGGATTTCAAAATTATGGCTCTAGAAATAAAAGTTATTCTTTTAAATGTATGAGTATTCCTTTTCTAAAGCTCTACTGAAATATAACTTTGTATCTTGCTTTCCTATTAACATTACATTCTAGAAATTGTCCCATGTTTTCACATAATACCTAGCCATCAATTTACAAAATCATTATTTTGTAAATCTGCCCTTTCAATAATTTTTATGAGTGAAGCAGAGAGCTTGCTTTTTTCCTTGATTCATGCATTATTGAATTATCTTAAAATTCTAGAAAAATGTTAAATAATTCTGTAAAGAAAATTTGTCCTTTTCCTCATTTTAACAGGGTAGTTTCTTGTGATGAGGGCTATTGATTTACTCCTTATTGTCTCTAAACTTTTATCTGGCATATTTGTTAAATTTCACAGTTGGTAGCAACTAACGAGATGATTTTAATTTTGTGTATCAATGAAACAACTTATTCATGGATTTCCTAATGTTGGATATTTGTATTCCTAGAATAAATTTAATTTTCTTACAATGCTATTGAATGCAGCTTGAAATAATTTTACTTACAATTGAAATTTTATTTAAAATGGAGATTGATATATTATTTACTTGTCATAGCGAATTAATAGGAACATATATTTTTTTACCCTGGGCCATTTTACATTATTCATTGAATACTCTCAATAACTTCTACATTGGGAATGTTATTATCCCTACTTTGCAGATGAGATAGATGAAACAGTATTTCTATCGCAGTGGAAATCAGTGTTAAATTAGCTTCATAGACTAAATTGTGTGGTTTCCAAAAAACTTTTTTCAGGTAGTTTCCTTTTCAAATACTTTGTAACATTTTGTAGGGTACAGAGATGAACTGCTTCTTGAACATTTCAATGAACTCACCAATAAAACCAAATTGCTCCAGAACTTTTGGGGAGAAGATTCTCTTATAATCATTTCAATGTCATTCATAGTTACAGTTCAACCATCTTTGCTGCTTCATTATGAGTCAATATCGATATGGCAGAAATTGGCTACATACTTCGTAATATTGGTTTTTTTTTTTCAGGCAACACAGGATGCCTTAGCCTCCCTTGCTCATCCTCCCTTGCAGTTAGGTAGCCTCGCAATGAGGCCAATGGAATGTGTATGTGGAAATGATGTATGCAACCTCCATGACCGCCTTAAAATGGCCCATATGACTCCCATGGTTATCTTCTCTTTGTCTAGATGGTTGAAGTAGAGGAAGAATGACAGTCACTGCTTAAAGAAAAACTGCCCAGGAGTCAAGCAACCCACATTGGGTTTGCGGTGAGTAAGAAATAAACCTTTATTGTTTTGAACCACTGACATTGCTTGCTACAGAAGCTAACATTATTTACCGACTAATATATTTAGTAAATGAGTTTGCCAGAGAAGTGGGCATTTTATTCATACTTTAATCTTATTAGCATGGGGTTATACATCTCTTAAAATTTTGTCTTTGTGGGGTTTTCCTTTATTTTTTTTAAGTACCTTTTCATTCCCAATTTTGCCTATAGTTTCATCTATAACTTTGCTAAAGTTGAGTTAACTTTATTATTTATTTTACTACCTTTTAGTGTGGGTCTAGTATGACCTGTACTCTTTTTTTCCTCTCTCCCTTCCTTCCTGCCTATTTAATGATATATTCTTCGTGGCAGAATAGTTGACTAATATTTTTAAATATTCTACATAGGCTTGAGAAAATACGCACATTGTTTATATTTGCAGATTTCAAGAGTGACTTACCAATTTTTTCTAGTTAAGGATATTATTCAACTGGTTATGTATTTTTCATTCTATTTGGTGTGTCAATATCTTTTTAAATTTCAACTAGTGTTTGCTTTTAGTCCTTACTCTTGTATCTTGTATTTCCTCAAATAATATTTGTAATTGAGCTATATTTGACAGATAACATTGTGTAAGTTTAAAGTGTACAACATGTTGGTTTGATACATCCATATATTACAGTATGATTGTCACTGTAGCATTAATTAGTACCTCTATCACATAATTATCATTTCTTTCTTGTGGTGGGAATAATTAAGATCTAGTCTCTCAACAAGTTTGATGTTTATAATGTAATATTGTTGTCTATAATCATTATACTGTGCATTAAATCTCCAGGATTTATTTACCTACTAGTTGTAAGTTTGTACCCTTAAACAACACTTCTATTCCCCCATTCTCCAGCTCCTGTTAACCACCATTTTACTCTATATTTTTATGAGTTTAGCATGTTTTAGATTCCACATCAAATATAAGTGATAGTATTTTTCTCTGACTTACCTCACTTAGTATAATGTCCTCAAGGTCCATTCATGTTATTGCAAATGGCAGGAAATCCTTCTTGCTCCTGGTTGAATAATACTCCATTGTGTCTGTGTGGTGGGGGTCATATGGTATTCCCATTTCTAACATTTGAAGAACTTGCACATTGTTTTCCATAGTGGCTGTACTAATTACATTCCCACCAATAATTCACAAGGATTCCCTTTTCTCTACATCCTTGCCAACACTTGTTATCTCTTGTCTTTTTGAGTATAGCCATTCTAAGCAGTGTGAGGTGGTTATCTCATTGTGGTTTTGATTTACACTTCACTGATGATTAGTAATACTGAGCACCTTTTTATGTATTTTTTGGCTATTTGGATGTCTCATTTGGAAAAATGTCTGTTTAGTTTCTCTGCATATATTTTAATTGGATTGTTTTTTTCTTTTTTATTGAGTTGTATAAACACTTTATGTATTTTGGATGTTAACCCCTTATCTATGATTTGCAAATACTTTCTCCCATTCAGTAGGTTGGCTTTTCATTTTGTTGATTATTATTATTATTATTTTGCATTGCAGAAAATTTTATATATGATACAGTCCTATTTGTTGATTTTTACTTTTGTTGATTTGTTTTGGTGTCATATCCAAAAAATCAGTCTTGAGACCAATTTCAAGGAGCTTCTTCTTATATTTTCTTCTAGGAATTTTATGGTATCAGGTTTATGCTTAGGTCTTTGATCCATTTCAAGTTAATTTTTTTAAGTGGTGTAAGATATGGGCCCAATGTCATTTTTCTGTATGTGTTTCTCCAGTTTTTTCAGCAACCATTGGTTGAAAAGACGATTTTTTCTTCTATGTTGGATGCTCTTGGCTTTCTTGCCAATTATTAGTTGACCATATATTCATGACTTTATTCTGTTCCATTGATCTATGTGACGATTTTTAACTACCATACTGTTTTAATTGCTATCCCCTGGTAGTATAGTTTGAAATCATAAAGTGTGATGCTTTTGGCTTGTTCTTCTTTCTCATAATTGCTTTAGCTAAATCCAAAGTTAGCAGAAGGAAAGAACTAAAGATCAGAGTGGAAATAAATGAAATAGAGACCAGAAGAACAATAGTTTACTCGAACTAAATGTATTATTCTTTCATGAACAAACAAAAATAAAAAATATCCAATTTCTTTAGTGACATCTGATTCAAAAATAAATTTAAAAGTAATATAAATTAATAATATTGGTCTCTGACATGCTAGCTATGCTAACAATAAGAACTGCTGTAATAGCAATGATCTAATTATGTGCCTAGACTTTTCTACATTGTAAAGGAGGGGTCCATGGGAGAGGAACAGTAGAAATATGTGAAGAAATTATGAACTCTAGTAATACACTTTCATGATATTTGAAAATTTTCCAAAATAATGAAAATGTGGTTAAGGAAGCCATTAACATTTACGTTGCTTAGAATTGATTAACATTTGAGAGCAAAACTATTGGCAGATATAAGAGTAATAACATTTTACCAAAATTAAAGCATTTTTCAAGAACATGAATCCTAAAATTGAAACACTTATATAATTTGATTTTTCTTTTAGTGGAGATGTCATATCTAGGGTATGTATTGTGAGTCAATAAGGTGGTTAGAAAGAAGGATCTTTTAAAAATTTTCCCAAATGTGTTTACCTTCTAAAAGATTTTTAAAAGTTTTCTTAATTCCTAGTCCCCATTCCCATTATGGATCTCAATCCCCTGGATTGCAACCATCTCAAGATGCTTGTTTTATTTTTTTCACACGTGCTATTTTAAAATATGTATTTTTTGTGAACTGCATGTATTTTTTTGAATATAAATAATATTTTTTTGAATAGAAACTAACTTTTTTGAATATAAATAACTAGACTTTGTTGTTTCATACTTTCAAAGACCATAATGTGTTTTAAGCTCTATCTCTGTGCTGCATGTTCATATAATTAGTTTAGACCTGTGTGAGAGCTTCTTTGGGATATTAAGCCCATGGAGTGGGACCACTGAGTGCTGCCATATTGCTTACCAGTTTACACATTCACTGGCATTTTTGGGAGGTGAATTTCTTGATGAATTTTTCAAAAATTTTAAAGGCTTAAGAGTTTGACGTTTTGTATATGTTTCAGCCAGTTTTGGCATTTTATATTTTTTTCTAGGAATTTGTCCATTTCAGCCATCCATTAGATTATTTTTATTATTCCCTTTATTATTACTATATTTCTATTGTGTCCATAGTTCCCCTTCTCATTCTGTATTTCACACAGTAATATCTTCCCTCTTGTTTTTCTTTGTTAGTCTTGTCAAAGATTTATCTATCTTACAAATCTTCTCAGGCAAATAGGTTTTGATTTTGTTACACTCTATGGATTTTCTTTTGCAGGAGACCTCTGAGGTCTAATTTTTTTAACCATAATTTTAGTACTTTGTTGTGTCTTTGGACTACTCTCCTACTCCTATTCCAACTTCTTGAGTTGGATACTTATATTTTCAATCATTTCTTGTTTTTAAAATAAATGTATTTAAGGCTATAGGAATACTCCTACATATTGCTTTCACACACACTCTGACATGTGTTTTTATTATAATTCAGCTTCAAATATTTATTATTATTATTTCTTCCATAAGCCACAGGTTATTTGATAATACCCTGATTTGCAAACATAACTTTTAGCTCTCTGTTATTAATTTATACCTTTCTTTTTATGGTTAATGAACACAGTGTGTTATTGATCCTTTGGAATATATTGAGTTTGCCTTTGTATCCTATTAGCTATTTTCCCAAATGTTCTGCTTCTGCTGAAGAGCAATTGATATTTCCCACTTGTAGGATATAGAATTCCTTATGTGTATTTAATAGCATAGACTCATTAATTATATTGTTGAGATCATTGATGTCTAAGACTATTTTGGAGGGCCTTATGAATTTCTGAGTGGTATCATACTAAGTTCTCAAATTGTATTTTCTCGTTTCTCTTTTTTTTCTTGATTTGTAGGTTGTTGCTTAAATATATTTTGATATATATTTGTACTGTGAAGTGAATGTCCATGATAGTTGTATCATTGTCCCTCTTTGTTCTTAGAGATTTTCTTTTGCCTAGAATTTAAAATTGGAATTGGACTGAGTTTAAATCTTCATGACATAGGGCAATTTACTTAATCTTTTTAAGCCACAATTTTCTTATCTTTACAATGGTTATTATAGTACCATCTCATAATGATATTGTGAAGATTAAATAAGTTGATGCATTTAAAGCATTTAGAATAGTGGCTGGCGTATTCTAGCACTCAGCTAATGGCAGTGATTAGTTGTTAAGTATTGAGGCCAATAAAGCACAAAGGAAAATTGAATAAAATAATGAACCACTTGTGGGAGAAATGTTGACATAGCAAATATGAGTATTTGATTAAATAGGATTATAATGATAAGTATAAAAATATTTTGACCTTGAAAATTTTCATATTTTAAATAACAGGGTTAATTACTCCAGAAAAAAAAAAATGGCAGTCTAAGAAAGGTCAGTAAACTGAAAAAAACAAATCAAACTCATCAACGAACAAAACAAAATCCCCAAGAAATAAATGTGTTAAATTTTTTTGACTGGTACGTGTTAGATAAAAATTCTTTTGTGGGTATATAAAAATAATGACTACAAATGAATATTTGTGAAGAAACTATAAATTAATCACTAGTAGAACTTTAAATGGAGTATTCTTCTTGCAAATTATTGTAGAAGATAAACTCTAACAAAACACAGTCAAGGCCTCCCTGTGTGTTAAAGAAGGGGGAGATGAGCCCCAGGACAGAGTCTTTGGCGCTAAAGAGACACTGTCACCAAGTTCTACAGGGCACTGCCTCACTAGGAAACATCTGGTTGTCAGAGGCTTATCGCTAAACTCTCAGAAAGAAGTAACATTGGAGGGACACAGTTTGCTTAAGTCGCAATTTTTAAGCCCTGGGAATTTAGAAGGGTGGGGGACAGAGAGGATTGTCATGCAGCCAACCTGTTTATACCTGGTGTAACAGTGCTTTCAGAGCCTGTGTCTCCAACTCCCCTTTACCCATTTTCCCCATTCCCTCACTCCCTCTTCCCTCTGAAAACCATCCTTTTGTTCTCTGTATTTATAGGTCTGATTCTACTTTTATTTATTCATTTGTTTTTTAGATTCCACACATTGAGATAGACAAGACCATATGATTTCATCTATCTGACATATTTCACTTAGCACAATACACTCTATCCATGTTGTCACAAATGGCAAGAATCATTTTTTATGGTTGAGTAATACTCGTGTGTGTGTGTGTGTATGTGTGTACTACATCTTCTTTATCCACTCATCTATCAGTGGACACTTGGGCAGCTTTGATATCTTGGCTATTGTAAATAATGCTGAAAAAAACATAGGGGTGCATATATCTTTTCAAATTAGTGTTTTCATTTTCTTTGGGTAAATACCCGATAGAAGAACAAAGACCGAGGTTTCACAATTCCTGATTTCAAGATATATTATAAAGCTGTAGTAATCAAAACAATATGGTACTGGCATAAAAATAGACACATAGATCAATGGAAAAAAAAAAAAGAGGGCCCAGAAATAAACCCATGCTTATATGGTCAATTAATCTATGACAAAGCAGGCAAGAATATACAATAGGTAAAAAACCGTCTCTTCAAATGGTGCTGGGAAAACTGTATAAATGCATGTAAAAGAATGAAACTGGACCACTTTCGTATACCATACACAAAAATAAACCCCAAATGGATTAAAGACCTAATTGTGAGACCCGAAACCATAAAACTCTTAGACCATATGTAGTAATTTTTCTGACATTGGCCATAGCAACATTTTTCTAGATCTAGCTCCTGAGGTAAGGGAAACAAAAGCAAAAATAAACTATTGGGACTATACCAAAATAAAAAGATTTTACACAGCAGAGGACACCATCAACAAAACAAAAAGATAGTGTTCTGAATGGAAGAAGATACTCGCAAATGTTATATATAATTCGGGATTAATATGAAAAATACATAAAGAACTTATACAACTCAATACCAAAGAAACAAATAATCCGATTAAAAATAGGCAGAAGATCTGAAGAGACATTTTTCCAAAGAAGGCATATTGATGGCAAATAGACACATGAAAAGGTGCTCAACATCACTAATCATCAGGGAAATACAAATCAAAATAACAATAGATATCACCTCACACCTGTTAGAATGGCTAACATAAAAAAAAAACAAAAACAAAACAAGAAATGACAAGCGCTGATGAGAATGTGAAGTAAAAGTAACCCTCGTGCACTGTTGGTGGGAACATAAGTTGGTGCAGCCACTGTGAATAACAGGAGGTGCCTGGGGCGCCTGGGTGGCTCAGTTGGTTAAGCGTCCAACTCTGGATTTTGGCTCAGGTCATGGTATCAGGGTCATGAGATTGAGCCCCATGTAGGGCTCAAGCTCAGTGGGGAGTCTGCTTCTCTCCTTCTCCCTTTCCCTCTGCCTCTCCCCCCATGCGTGCATGCTCCATCTCTCTCTCTCTCTCTCAAATAAAATAAATCTTTAAAAAAAGAAAACAGGAAGTTCCTGAAAAAATTAAACCTAGAAATACCATATGATCCTATAATACTGCATTTTAAAGATAGACTACTCAACCGTCTAATATTATAGCTATAAAAAATGGGAGAATTAACTGACTAATTTAGATACCACTTTGGTATATAATCATAATTTGCCCCAAGTTTATCCCTTTGCTTTCTGGAGACCATCCTTGAGGACTGGTCTGAGTCATAAGAAGTGCCCCAG
>NW_028044377.1:0-442 GCF_054177405.1 Leptonychotes weddellii
ACAGTCAGCCAGACTGCTCACAGATGGGGTGTCTACATGGTCAGCCAGGCTGCTCACAGATGGGGCATCTACATGGTCAGTCAGACTGCTTACAGACAGGGTGTCTACACAGTCAGCCAGACTGCTCCAAGCTGGGGCGTCCATGCAGTCAGCCAGACTGCTCACAGTTGCGTGTCTACACAGTCAGCCAGGCTGCTCAAAGACAGGGTGCCTACGCAGTCAGCCAGACTGCTCACAGTCGGATGTCTACACAGTCAGCCAGGCTGCTCACAGACAGGGTGTCTACACAGTCAGCCAGACTGCTCACAGACAGGGTGTCTACACAGTCAGCCAGACTGCTCACAGTCAGGTGTCTACACAGTCAGCCTGGCTGCTCACAGACAGGGTGTCTACACAGTCAGCCAGACTGCTCAAAGACAGGGTGTCTACACAGTCAGCTGGA
>NW_028044378.1:0-442 GCF_054177405.1 Leptonychotes weddellii
AAAACGAACTGAGGGTTCTAGAGGGGAGGGGGGGGTGGGAGGATGGGTTGGCCTGGTGGTGGGTATTGAGGAGGGCACGTTCTGCATGGAGCACTTGGTGTTATGCACAAACAATGAATCATGGAACACTTCATCTAAAACTAATGATGTAATGTATGGGGATTAATATAAGAATAAAAAAAAATAAATAAATGATCAAAGGAAATGAAAAAAAACAAACAAAAAAGAAAACAAAACAAAACAAAAAAAAAAGAGTCCCTCTGAAGGTAACTCTTCCGTCTGTCACTTGATGTGGTATCAGAGGCCACAAATACAAACTTGTCAGCTTTGGCCGTATATTTTCATAAAATATAATGTAACCTTTTAAGCACAGGATTAATTTTTCTCAGGCCCTCTCTTCATCTTACCACCCAACTATTTGATACACTTAAATTCCTTAATT
>NW_028044379.1:0-442 GCF_054177405.1 Leptonychotes weddellii
CTATCTCGGAGAGCACACGGAGGCCTGCACGCCATTTGGGCACCACCAGTGCCAATCCGAATCCTGGCAGCACACTCCCCCACCTGGCAACAGCCCGTGCTGTGGTATAAACAGTCACGCCAAGGACGAGGACTCAGCACGCTTACTCATCTAGAGCTTTTAAGGGCAAGGGGACTATAAAGCTGAATGGCAAGGGTTTTCTCCTTTGAAACACTGTACTGGGCTATGAAAGTTCCCGACTTTGCGTTCATACACACGTACCTGCTCTCCCTCACTGGTGTTCTTAAAGATCTAAAGAGAGACCGCTTCTGTAAAAAGACAGGTCACTAACGGACACCTACACTGGTGGGATGTTAACAGCTACTGAAAATATCATCTGCTTCGAGGCGCCTGGGTGGCTCAGTCGTTGGGCGTCTGCCTTCCGCTCAGGTCATGATCTCAG
>NW_028044380.1:0-442 GCF_054177405.1 Leptonychotes weddellii
ATTTTCTCATGTTGATCTTTGTATCCTATAACCTTACTGAATTAAGTTATAGCAGTTTTTTGGTGGAGTCTTGAGGATTCTGTCTTGGTCTGTCTCAGTCTCTCTCTCTCTCTATATATATATCTAAATAATATATATATAATTTATATATATATAAAACGCACACACATATATAACCATATCATCTGCAAATAGACAACTGTACTTCTTCCTTTTCAGTTTGGCTGACTTTTAATTTCTTTTTCTTCCCTGACTGCTCTAACTAGGAATTCCTACTCTTATAGAGTGATAGAAATAACAATAAGATAGCATTACCCCTCAGGCTCAGGACCACTCCTTTTCCTTCTTCCTTAAGCACTCTTCCTCCATAAATACTTACTTCCTCACTTACCTCTGTGTTCAAATGCTACTTGCAGGAAGGTTTTTAGGACAACGGTACCTA
>NW_028044381.1:0-442 GCF_054177405.1 Leptonychotes weddellii
ACGCCTGGGTGGCTCAGTTGGTTAAGCGACTGCCTTCGGCTCAGGTCATGATCCTGGAGTCCCGGGATCGAGTCCCGCATCGGGCTCCCTGCTCGGCAGGGAGTCTGCTTTGCCCTCCGACCCTATCCCCTCTCATGTGTTCTCTCTCATTCTCTCTTTCTCAAATAAATAAATAAAATCTTTAAAAAAAAAAAAAAAATGATATAAAAACGATTGTGTTCTCAAGTGGGTGGAGGAAAAGCATAACAGAATCATCCATTGAGTTTCTTCACACCACCATCCACCTGATATCCAACATGCCGCCCCAGAGAAAAGCCCCAGAGTTCACCGGGATCCCCTACCCTCTCCACCCAAGCGCTCCCTGCTCCCCCAAACATACATCCTCCCCAAACCACTGAAAGCCACTTTTTTAAAACATTACTTGGAAAATGGCCTTCAGAAT
>NW_028044382.1:0-442 GCF_054177405.1 Leptonychotes weddellii
AGTTAATGGCTAGATCCCACTCCTCCCTCCACCTCCATCCCACTGTATAAGGAGCCAGAAGTTAACACCCTCCCTGTGACCCAGAAGCAACCTTTAAACAATTTAAACAATTTAACCTTTAAACAATTCCTAGAGTTGGTGTGTAAGCACCTTACTCTCCTTACTCTTGGATGAACTACCTCTGATATCTCCGTATACATAGCCCTCTTCCTAAGGTAAAAGTAGGGGTTCCATAGTCAGAAGAGATTGACAGTGGCTCCTTAACTTTTTCTTGACAGCATAAGGTTAAATACTGCAGTTTCCACAGTCTGGTGAGTGTACATACCAGAATTACAGTGCTTTTACCAATCTAACTTCTCTAAATTGATAAAAGCTTTCAAATTTCTCTGCAAAGGAACTTCACATTGAAAGAACATATTTCACACAAATTCCACTACTAATG
>NW_028044383.1:0-442 GCF_054177405.1 Leptonychotes weddellii
TAATGTAACCCATTCACAGGTTCTGAGGATTAGGATGTGGGCATTTTGGGGGGATATTTATTTGATACAACATAGGGGGACTGGGGCTCATCATCCAAAATGTAGGCTTTCACTCAATCGTCTTGTTCTTGGGATGTTTTGTGTAGCAGCCCAATCTTAGCTATTCCTAGTGTCTCTAAGTCCTTGATCCTATTTTTCCCTCAGTCTTCTGCTGTCGTAAAGGAAGGTCATAGTGGGACTGCCTGTGGCTGGATCAGGAACCCAGAGGTTTAATCTGTTCCTTAACCAATTCTTTTGTTTTCTGTCCCATTCTACTCCCCCCATCCCTAGGAATGCCCTGTCCCCCTCTCAATTCTTGAAACTCTCTGAGGTTCTATGTTGTGAATTGGCTGGTTTCAGGCTTGGTCCCTAAAAGAAGTTAGCTTCTTTCTGCTTACAGGCA
>NW_028044384.1:0-442 GCF_054177405.1 Leptonychotes weddellii
AGGTAATGTCAGCTTATTGACAATCACTGAATTAATTTGTCTACTTTATGCTTGGACTTGAATTCTTCAATTAAGTAATTTGAATGAATGAGCCAGCATCTGGTCAATAATGAGGTATTGAAGGTTAGACGTGATGTTTAGAGGAGTGGCTTTACTTGACATCATTTCCAATATCCACTGAAAATGTAGCTTTGTTTAAGTACCAGAAGCTGTTCCCTGAAATCAATGGACTAAATGATGAAACTGGCACTGACTTAGGGGTCCATAATCATATCAGAACTAATTATTTTATCCTAATGCCTTTTCCCAACCAACTTCTCCCTCTAGTGAGTACATTGTAGGGTCACGGAGGAAAAAAATAGGTTCACATATGCATTATACACATTTTGCATTGGTTAATTTGGTTTATATTACATGAGGGGAAAAGTGAAGAAGAGACACC
>NW_028044385.1:0-442 GCF_054177405.1 Leptonychotes weddellii
TATGTTAAAAAAAAAAAAAAGAAGAAGATAGTAGGAAGGGAAAAATGAAGGGGGGGAATGGGAGGGGGAGGCGAACCATGAGAGACTATGGACTCTGAGAAACAACCTGAGGGTTCTAGAGGGGAGGGTGGGGGGATGGGTTAGCCTGGTGATGGGTATTAAAGAGGACATGTATTGAATGGAGCACTGGGTGTTATAGGCAAACAATGAATCATGGAACACTACATCAAAAAAAAAAAAAAGAAGAAGAAGACTTACAGGATCATGGAGGTAGGGCTACCCAGTTTCTGGGAGGAGTAACCAAATCAAGCGGCTGGTGACATATTCCTCCTCCCTCTCCCCCCTTCAGTTGTCATGAGAATAAATTACTGTCTGTGGAAAAAAAAAAAAAACCTGTCCCTGTGGAAGCCCAAATATTAGACTAATTAGAAAAAGCCTTTAA
>NW_028044386.1:0-442 GCF_054177405.1 Leptonychotes weddellii
ATAATGAATACATACACACTTGTATAAAGCAAACATCCCCGGGCGCCTGGGTGGCTCAGTTGGTTAAGCGACTGCCTTCGGCTCAGGTCATGATCCTGGAGTCCCGGGATCGAGTCCCGCATCGGGCTCCCTGCTCAGCGAGGAGCCTGCTTCTCCCTCTGACCCTGCCCCCTCTCATATACTCTCTCTCATTCTCACTGTCTCAAATGAATAAATAAATTTAAAAAAAAAAAAAAAAAAAAGCAAACATCCCCACAAAAAGTAAGTACACCCCTGTCTCCATGTCATTTCTAGCATTGGTCCATTGTTCTTGCTTTTCTTTTTGTCACATCCCTCCTGCACCTCCCTGCACTGTTGACCATGCTTTTCTTTGGCAGGAGCAATCACGGTGTGCCCTGATGTCAAAGAATACCTTTTTACATGGATTGAGGTTATAAATCAC
>NW_028044387.1:0-9426 GCF_054177405.1 Leptonychotes weddellii
ACCTCACTGATATGAGGAATTCTTAATCTCAGGAAACAAACTGAGGGTTGCTGGAGTGGGGGGTGGGGTGGGAGGGATGGGGTAACTGGGTGATAGATACTGGGGAGGGTATGTGCTCTTGTAAGCGCTGTGAATTGTGGAAGACTGTTGAATCTCGGATCTGTACCTATGAAACAAATAATGCAATATATGTTAAGAAAAAAAAAAAGAAGAGGATAGCAGGAGGGGAAGAATGAAGGGGGGGAAATCGGAGGGGTTTACGAACCATGAGAGACGATGGACTCTGAAAAACAAACTGAGGGTTCTAGAGGGGAGGAGGGGAGGACGGGTTAGCCTGGTGATGGGTATTAAAGAGGGCACGTTCTGCATGGAGCACTGGGTGTTATGCACAAACAATGAATCATGGAACACTACATCTAAAACTAATGATGTAATGTATGGGGATTAACATAACAGTAAAAAATTTAAAAAAAAAAGAATCAGGTGCCATCAACACATTGCATTTGATTGGTATGAGTTTTAAGTCTCTCTTTGCTCTTTTTATTATAACAGCACCCCTCCACTCCATTTCTTTATGTCATTTATTTGTTGACGAAACCAGTTTGTTTTTTTAGCATTGCCCACATACTGGATTTGGCTGATTATATCTGTTGGTGTTGTCCAACTGGCTCCTCTGTACTCCATATTTCCTCTAATTAGGTAGATACAGAGGCTTGATTAGATTATTACTTTATTACTATTATTATTTGGAAAAATAATTTCATAGTACTGGTATATTTCCTATTACAATTATCAGGAGGCACATATTGTTTTGCTGTCCAACTTTTTAGTGATGTTAACATTCATCAGTGGGTTTAAGTATTGGCAACTTGATCCATCAATTATAAATTTCCTGTCAAGATTTCACCAATGGTTTGATAATTGGTGATGATCATTTCCTAGATCCATTATTTCATAGTCTGTGAAATGGTGATTTTCTAAGTCTGTCATCCTTTCTGTATTTATTGGCAGGAAGTTTTCCACGAAGAAAGAATTCTCCTTAGCAACTATTTGGTTACCCTGAAATGAAGTTCATATAGGGAAGGCATGATAGATGCTTTGTTCTTTCCTTTTATTTAACAATTTTCAAAATAATGGGTAGGTGCCCTGGTAAACTCTAACGGTGAGAATGGGAGTTTTTTTGAAGTATAATTATATACAATGTTGTATTAGTTTCAGGTGTACAACGTAGTGATTCAACTATTCTGTACATTACTCAGTGCTCACCACAATAGATGTAATCACCAATGTTATTACAATATTATTGATTATATTCCCTGTGCTATATTTTTCATCTCCGTGATTTATCTATTTCATAAATGGAAGTTTGTGAAACTGTTTTGAATTCATGGCTTTGTTAATAATCACCATTTTTTTAATCCATTGAAGTAATTTTTTTAATTTTTAAAAATTTAAAAATTTATTTTAAGTAATCTCTACACCCAATGCGGGGCTGGAACTCACGACCCCAAGATCATGAGTCGCATGCTCCACTGACTGAGCCAGCTGGGTGTCCCGAAGTCACTGGTTTTTTGATGCTCAAATTTTCTCATTTTTGGCCAATGGGAGCTCTTTAAAGTTGATTTTTGGTTTATTTTGACAGATCTTATTAGTGTTTGATAGCTTCCTTGCTTACTGGCAAAACAAGATGTTACAGACCCATCTTGAACATTTATTGCTCTAACCTAGGATCAGTTATTTCACCAAGGAGACTTGGCTCCTTTGGGAGAAAACTCTATTTAGACACTACTGTCTGTATTTTGGGATGCTCATTGCTACTGGGTTGTCATTATTTCTAAGCCTTTCCAGTGAGCAGAACTAGGAACTGTGTGGTTTTTAGAAAGAGAAAAATGAATCATGAGCTTATACTGATGTTTCTGATTCAAATTAAGGATTACAGGGTTTTCAGTTAATTCCTTTGATTTTTTTGTTCATCTCTCTTTGCTGTTTTTTTCCATGGTATTATACATGTGAATGTGTAGGGGTACATGCATGTTTCAAAATTATAATACCAATAGTACTGCAATGTGACTAATGAATATAATATTCTTCATATTTATCTTGTTTGGGTTTCACTTAGCATTTTAGATCTGTAAATTCATGTCTTTACCGTATTTGGGGGAATTTTAGCCATTATTCATCAAATACTCTTTATGCCATATTTTCTCTCTTCTCCTTCTAGAACTCCAATTACACTCGTATTAGATTTTTAAAGGCATTTAAAAAATGTCAGTCAAGGAATGATGCATGCTACAGATTAATCTTTACTTTTCCCCACTTGGATTTTCAAAGAATACCACCATTTCAACCCCCATTGAACATGGCACTTGTTTTTTTCTTCCCCTGCTAATTTATTCCAGATTTTTCAAGTGTTTTATTCAGTAATGATGCTTTCTCCTGCACCTCAGGTCTACTGTCTGTCTCCAGAGTAGCTAAAGACTCAATTAGGAGCACTGTGCATTTGGATGTCAAACTTTTTCACTGTTTAGATTCTTCAAGTTTTTTAAGCAGTAATTCTCTCACAGATAAAGCTTCTGTTCTCAAAGATGAATAGGTCTTATTTTCTAAAGAATTTGTGATTAACTTATAAGTTTCAAGGAGAATTTCAGCCAAAGCCTCAGGATCTGCATGTTCATCTTCCAAAAGCATTAATCCCTGAAAAAAGGCATTCACTGATTGTAGGACTCCTAACTGCACTTTCCACACGCTCAGTTTTAGCCATTCACACATCACTTGCACAGCTCCTGATGATAACAACATTGGCCCTCCAGTTTGGGGCTCCGCTTTGCCCAGGCTCTCAAAGGCTCCCAAGCAGAGATTCCAACTGGAGCTCTTTTTCCTTCACATTCCCATCTTCATTTTTGGTTGTTCCAATGCCAGTGCTTTTGGGTGAGTTCTTGATAAGAGGTATGACAATGTCGAAAACTCCTGGAATCTCTTTTCTTTGGTGGCCTTCAGAACATCTGCTACACAGCTATGATCTTGTCTTTAAGATTCTCTTTGCAACACTCCTTCAGAGCAGCTTGGAGAATTTCACTTGTGCTGGGTTGTTTGGGCACAGGCTTTCCTAGCTCTGTACTGTAAGGTGTCACCACACAGGCAATGACTTTTAATAGCCCTTCCTTTCCTGCCCATATTCTTCCGGCTAGGCCTTGCAGTCATGTGGTTAGTATCATTTCCAGATATGGAGGTACTAGGGACTGAGACTGCAAAGCCTTCTGGGTAATGGCAGTCAACTCCTGCAGGTATAACTGAATGCCACCAAAGGAACTAGGTACATTTTCCTGCCACACTTCAGTCCATAAGTTATACTCCTTTTTTTCTGATTTTTCCTTATCAGCAATTTCATGCATGCAGAAATGCCAAAGGCAGAACTTTGTTGATATTGTTCTTCAGTACATCAGGGCTGTATCATCCAGTAGCATCCACAGGTCACTGAGTTCTATTCATTAAGAAAAAGAAAACCCCTTTACTATATGTACTTCAGATTTGATCATTCCCATTAAGCTGTCTTCAAGTCTACTGATTTTTTCCTCTGTCAAACCCATTCTGCTGTTAAGCCCATCTAGTGATTTTTAAAATTTCAGATATTGTATTTTTAGTTTTAGAACTTACATCTGATTCTTTTTCATAGTTTGTATGTCTCTGCTGAGATTTCCTATCTTCTCTGTCCTTTACTTCATTGGACATAGTGATAATAGTTGCTTTAAAGGTCTTACCTAATAATCTCAACATCTGGGTCATGTTGGAGTGAGTCTCCAGTGATTGCATTTTCTCTTGTGAATGGGTCATATTTTTTCTGGCTGGCATGTTTTCTGTTGTGTGTTCTGCAATTGTTCTCATATATGTACATGACATGTGTTTTCTTTTCCTGGATACTTTTAGGATTTTCCTATTATAATTGGTTTTCAGCAATTTGATTTTGATGGGCCTTGGTCTGGTTTTCATTGTATATATCCTGTTGCAGATTCTTTGAGCCTTTCTTTTTTTTAAGATTTTATTTATTTATTTGATGGGGGGGAACACAAACAGGGGGAGCGGCAGAGGGAGAAGCAGGCTCCCCGCTGAGCAGGGGGTCCGATCTCAGGACCCTGGGATCATGACCTGAGCCAAAGGCAGACACGAAACTGACTGAGCCACCCAGGCACCCCTCTTTGAGCCTTTCAATATGTTGTTTAGCGTTTCTATTAAATTAGAGAACATTTTGGCCATTTTCCCCCTCAGATATTTTGTCTCCTTTATTCTCACTCTTTTCTCCTGATATTCTAAATATATGTATATCTAACTACTTGATATTGTTCTATAGGCCAAAACCTGTGTTCATTCTTTTTAAAGATTTTTTATTTTTTAAGTAATCTCTACGCCCAATGTGGGGCTTGAACTCACAACTCTGAGATCAAGAGTGCATGCTCTAGGGTGCCTGGGTGGCTCAGATGGTTAAGCGTCTGCCTTCGGCTCAGGTCATGATCCTGGAGTCCCTGGATCGAGTCCCCCATTGGGCTCCCTGCTACTTGGGAGCCTGCTTCTCCCTCTGCTTCTCTCTCTCTCTCTGTCTCTCATGAATAAATAAATAAAATATTTTAAAAAAAAAAAAAAGAGTTGCATGCTCTACTGGCTGAGCCAGCTAGGCACCTCAATTTCTTTTCTTTTCTTTTTTTTGAAGATTTTACTTATTTTTAGAGTGTGTATGCTCGAGTGGGTGGAGGAGCAGAGGGGGAGGGAGAGAGGCGGGAAAGAATCTCAAGTAGACTCCATGCCCAGCACAGAGCCTGACATGGGGCTCAATCTCACAACCCCAAGATCATGACCCAAACCAAAACCAAGAGTTGGATGCTTAACTGACTGAACCACCCAGATGTCCCTCTTTTTTTTTTTTTTTTTAAAGTAATCTCTATGTCCAATGTGGGGCTTGAACTCATGACCCCAAGATCAAGAGTTGTATGCTCTACTGACAAAGCCAGCCAGGTGCCCCTGTTCATTTCTTTTTAGTCTATTTTCTCTCTGTGTTTCAGTCTGGATAGTTTTTTTTTTTTTTTAAAGATTTTATTTATTTATTTGACAGCGAGATAGAGAGCACGAGTAGGCAGAGCGGCAGGCAGAGGGAGAGGGAGAAGCAGACTCCCTGCTGAGCAGGGAGCCCGATGTGGGGCTCGATCCTGGGACCCTGCAATCATGACCTTAGCCGAAGACAGATGCTTAACTGACTGAGCCACCCAGGAACCCCCAGTTTGCATAGTTTTTTTGCTGTCTTCAAGTTCACTGATCTTCTGTGGTGTTTAATCCAGTGAACTTCATTTCAGATATTGTATTTTACAGCTTTAGACATTCCATTTTATTCTTTTTATTATCTTCCATTTCTCTCCTCATTATGTTCATGTTTTTATATAAACAATATTTGATTATACTTAAGAACCATTTCAGAGTTCTTGACTGCTAGTTCCTTGTCTCCGTCATTTTTTTTTTTTTTTTAAGATTTTATGTATTTGTTAGAGAGAGAGCCCAAGCAGGGAGAACGGTAGGCAGAGCAGGCAGAGGGAGAAGCAGGGAGCCCGATGCGGGGCTCGATCCCAGGACCCCGGGATCACAACCTGAGCCGAAGGCAGACGCCCAACCGACAGAGCTACCCAGGTGTCCCGTCTCAGTTATTTCTGAGTCTGTTTCTGTTATTTTCCTGCTGCTTGGCATGTCTGGTATTTTTTGATGAATTGCTTGACATTGGGATTTTTATGTTGTTGAGTGCTAGATTTTGTGTATTTTTTATTCTTTGTGTGTTTTGGACTTTGTTCTGTCATGCAGTTAATTCACTTGTGTATCAACTCAATCTTTTCAAGGCTTGTTTTTTTTTTTTTTTTTTTTTATAAATGTATTTGAGTACAGTTGGCACACAATGTTGCATTAGTTTCAAGTGTAGGGCGTAGTGATTCAGCTTCTCTATACATTATGCTGTGCTCCCCACAAGTGTAGCTACCATCTGTCACCACACAATGCTATTACAGTATCATTGACTGTTTTCCCTATGCTGTGCCTTTCATTCCTGGGACTTATTTATTCCAGAACTGGAAGCTTCTAGCTCCCCTTCACCCACTTTCCCATCTTCCCATCCTTCTCCCCACTGGCCAAGGCTTGTTTTTAAATTTTGTTAGAGAGACTTAAAAATAGCATTTATTCTAGGGCTAATTTACCTTTAGTATTAAAAGTGTTACCTTTATAGATTCTCTGCTTGTTCTCTAAAAGTTCAGTGATGACTCTTCGCTTTGGATTTTTCAGAAATCAAAATGACTCTCCAACCTGTATGAACTCTGGAAATTCTTCAACTTTTAGTTACTAGTCATTCTTATCTTTTCTCCCAGTGTAGAATTCTGAAGCTGTTTTTTTGTTTGTTTTGTTTCGTTTTAGTGTAATTCCCTCTTCCAACTGCTTCAACCTCTCAGAACTCTGATTTTTGTCTCTTTAAATCAGCAAGCCCTCCATGCTCTGCTTGTATCCTCCTCACCCCATTCCCCACTGTGGTCCCCATAGTGCTTCCCTGTAAAAAAAATGTAGGGTAATTGTGGGGCTTACTTTGTATCCCTCTTCTCTTCTTGCAGGGATCACAGTCTTGTGCTGCCTATTGACTAGTAACTAAATGCTTTGTTTCAATTATTTTGCACAACTTGCCAAATGTTCACAGCAAGAGGACTAATTTAGTCCTAGTTATTCCATCATAGCTGGAAGAAGAATTCAGCACTGTTTTTTAAAAAATGATTTATTTGTTGTAGAGAGAACTAGTGAGAGCGCGCACACGCACGAGCGTGGAGCGTGATGTGGAGCTCAATCCCAGGACCCTGAGATCATGACCTGAGCTGAAACCAGGAGTCAGACGCTCCACTGACTGAGCCACCCAGGTGCCCCTCAGCACTGTTTTTAAGGTGTAATCGTGTTGTTATGGTTCACTCAAGAGATGCCATCCACATAGAGTACGATGTGAATGTCTGGAGTTGTGCAACACAGCTTCCCTAGGTATACATCTGGTCCGTTCTTCTAACTGCTGCCTGGCATTTAGTAATTTATATCCACCACCCATGTCTAGCCTCTCTCTCAGTTGAAGATCCTCTCTATCAGTGGACTAAGTATGGAAGATTCTTCTCAAGCATCTCTGTGAGTTTGCTCATACAACAAGGTCACAAAAACTGGTTAATTTTCAGAAATTGTGCAAAGCTGGTTGTTAAGCACAGTATTAAATATTAAATTGTCTATAATAACAATTGGATAAGTTATAGCAAAATCAAAGGTAAGAAATACAACTCTCATCACTTCATAATTATTTCACTCTATCATATGATTATCTTTGTTCTTAAAGTCGTTTGTCTATTCCATTTGTATTGTAGAAATACTGTATAATGGCATGCTTCTGCATATTTCTTTCCACCTTCATGTTCAGTGACATCACATTAGTAGCAAAAATCAGCAAATGTCACAAATTAGGGTTTGATTTACTGCAGGAGTCGGCAAACTGGCTGCCCAACCTACTTCCTATTTTTGCCCATTTGTTTCCATAATGTGTATGACTGCTTTTATGCTACAATAGCAGGGTTGAATAGTTGTGACAGAGATCGCATGGTTCACAAAACCTAAACATTTATTTGCTGGCCTTTCACAGAAAAAGTTTGATGGCCCCTGATTTGTTGTTTTCTTGATTGTCTAGACTTAGGAAATGATGAAGACACTGTTAGCACTACAATTAAGTTTAAAAGTATATTGCGTTTGTAGCTGTTATGTGTGAATAGCACAGAATTTTGAGGAAATATTCCTCCAGCATATGAAAACTGTTATCTGATTCAGCAAGGAAGTTGCTCACGTCATTGGCAAACATATGTACATCTTCATTGTTTCACTTTTTGTCTTCTTCCTTAACATAAGTTAAAATATTAAGGAACATTCATATCAGCACTACACTCCTTCCAGTGCAACCACAGGCTGGCTATAGATGCAAGATTTTGGCAAAAATCAACAAAAGCATTCTGTGAAAATCAATTGATTATCTGGAAGTTACAATAAAAAGTATTGTATATTTTATTACTTGTAAAGTGGTTGCTATATGCCTTGATATCAGTTAAGTTTATAATAAACCATATGTGGTATATATAATATATATAATATTAACCAACATACATAGTATATATATTTTATATGCATAGTAACAATATATATATAATATATAATATAATGTTATTTTTTCTTCCTGGAGAGCTGGTTGTTAAACACTGTAAGCAGGGGCACCTGGGTGGCTCAGTCATTAAGCATCTGCCTTCGGCTCGGGTCATGATCCCAGGTCCTGGGATCGAGCCCCACATCGAGCTCCCTGCTCTGCCAGAAGCCTGCTTCTCCCTCTTCCACTCCCCCTGCTTGTGTTCCCTCCCTCACTGTCTCTCTCTCTCTGTCAAATAAATAAATAAATCTTTACAAATAAACACTGTAAGCATACCACAGGTTTGCACATATTAAGATCCCATCAGAAAATACATAAGTATTTCAGTTTCCCTTATTTCTGCTAACACTTGGCAGCATCCAGTTTTCTACTTTTTGTCGTTAGTAGATATAAAGTGATACTTCAGTGTTGTTTTAATTTGCATTTTCTAAATCACCAATCTGTTTGAGCATGCTTTATTACTTGTTAGGCTTTTGTACTTTCTCTTCTGAAAATTTGACTGTGTTTCTATTGGGTTCTTGTCCTTTTCTTATTAATGAGTAGGAGTTCATTGATTATTCTAGCTATTAGTCCATTTTGGCTTTCAACATTGTAAATATCTTCCCTCAGTGTCTCATCTTATAACTGTGTTATTGATATCCCTCATTAAACATAAATCCTTAATTTTTATGTGATCAAATTCATCATATTTTGCCTGGTATTTTATGTATTTGAAGTATTTTTAAATAAGTTCTTCTCCACCTTTAGTCATAAAGATACTCTTTTCTTCCATTAATGTTATAGATTTTACCTTTACATTTTGGCCTTTAATCCATCTGGATTCTATCTTTGTACATGGTGTTATGTGAGGATTCTGGTTTATTTTTCTCTGTACAATAGTCAGTCAGTTTTCCTTCCAACATCTACTAAATAACTTATCATTTCCCCATTGATTTATAATTATAGTTGTATGATATATACCATATATAAATGGTCTAATTTTTATTTTTTTATTTATTTATTTTTATTCTTATGTTAATCCCCATACATTACATCATTAGTTTTAGATGAAGTGTTCCATGATTCATTGTTTGTGCATAACACCCAGTGCTCCATGCAGAATGTGCCCTCCTCAATACCCACCACCAGGCTAACCCATCCTCCCACCTCCCTCCCCTCTAGAACCCTGTTTGTTTTTCAGAGTCCATCGTCTCTCATGG
>NW_028044388.1:0-442 GCF_054177405.1 Leptonychotes weddellii
AAAAAAAAAAAAAAGAGGTTGTAGACTGAGCAGGACATAGGGACCTGATCCCGGGTCATACTGACATTCTGATTTGTTGCCGGGAGGTCTCAGATGGGAACTAGGGATGCTTCAGGGCTTGGGGAGCAGGCCGTTGTTCATTTAGACCCCACCTATTGTTCTCCCCTTCTCCCCTCGCTTACTGGGGCGGGGGGAGGGTGAGAGATTTGTGGAACCTTGGCCCTAAACGTGGCAGACGAGCAACTGGTTGGGAACACAAAGACACATGTTTTCCAGCCAGTGGTCACTCTGCCGCATAGATGGGGCCACCCTCAGAGAGAACAGCAGTAGCACACTCATGTCTGTCATCCTGTTCTGCCTTGTCATGCTCTCAGCCTATGAGAAAGCCTGCTTGGGCAAGAGGGAATCGGCATTCTCGGGACTGGAGTATGCATCCTATCTC
>NW_028044389.1:0-442 GCF_054177405.1 Leptonychotes weddellii
CATCCCACCATCATCATCATCATCATCATCATCACCATCATCATCACCATCATCATCATCATCACCGTGATTACACAGAAATGAGGCAAGGGCAATGAAATTTTGAGGATCAAATGTTTTACTAAGTCAATGGCACATATCCAACTCCATGGAATTCTTATTTAACACCATTTTAAGTGATCACGCTCTTTCTGCTACAATGTAGATGATAAACCCAATGGAAAGGGTTTTAGCCCCTCAAAATACTTGCAGTTCAGCACCAAGCATCCAATTAATTCCCTATATTTTTCAAGGGGAAGAGGTAGAAGTGGTTATTTTTATTATCATTCTAGTTCAATGAAAGACTCAAAGGTCAAAGGAGCTCCTGTCAGGCGGCTCATTTGAAGCAGAGCTGGGTTATGCTATATTTAAGATGAAGGTCTTCTTTCCTTTCTCCCTCTAC
>NW_028044390.1:0-442 GCF_054177405.1 Leptonychotes weddellii
TCAGAGAGCAACAGGTACAAGCAGTGTTACAAGTAGAAACAATGAATCTTGTAACATGAGCAAAAGCAACTTACAAAAAAATACATACTAGTTTTCTAATTTAAGTTGAAAACAGGCAAGACCACGATGTTCAGGGATTCCTATTTTGGTGGTTAATATAAACAAGCTGTAACTCTACCTTCTACTTAGTAGGTCTCCTGTATGCAGTGGCAGGATGGGTGATCTGAAGGGTGTGTGTCCGTCAGGACACGGAGGAAGGGGCGGGTGCAGCTGGGGACGGGGCTTGTCACCAGGAGAGGGTGGGAAAGGCCCCGTGATGGACTCCGTGACTCCGCGCTGGAGCTGCTATCTGAGCCAACTCACCAACCTTTTAAGAGTGATCCAGTTCCTCGCTCTGGACACCAGAGAGAAGCAGTCACCCTCGGACACTCCAACACACCCA
>NW_028044391.1:0-442 GCF_054177405.1 Leptonychotes weddellii
TTTATTTAAATATCTGTTGCCTCTGAAATTTATTTTGATGACTGGAGTGACATAGGGCTCTAATTCTCCCCACAAGGAGTTATGAGTTTACCAATATTATTTATGATTAATCTGTATTTTTCCCCTTATTTAAATTGTCATTTTCCCATATACTAAGTTCACAAATATACTGATATATTTCAGGCTTTATTGTCTTCTATTGATTTGTCTATTTGCATTATTATCATGCAGTTTTAATTGCTGTATTATGATACATTTAAATATTTGGAAGAGGTATCACCTTTTTGTTTTCTTCATCTTTTTTTTTCTGACTAGTTCTACAGTCTTGGCCTTTTAAAAGGCGAAAGATTTATGCGATCTGAAGAGAAACCAGAGTGTTAGTCTTGGCCTTTTAAATTAAATTTTTAGATTTAGATTAATACTTTTCATGTTTTCCTTCAAA
>NW_028044392.1:0-442 GCF_054177405.1 Leptonychotes weddellii
CGCAGGTGAAGATGGAGGCAGACGCTGGAGGACCTGGCTACAAGACTGGGAGCACCGGGAGCCACAGGAGTCAGAAGGTGCTGGAAGGATTGGGACACTCCCCTGGAGCCTCAGAGGAAATCAGCCCTGCCCACACATTAATTCTGAACTTTTGGTCTCTAGAGCTATGAGAGAATATAGTTTCTGTTATTTTTTTTTTTAATTTTTCAGAGTATTCTTTTTCTTTTTCTTTTTTTTTTAAAGATTTTATTTATTTATTTGACAGACAGAGAGACAGGTAGAGAGGGAACAGAAGCAGGGGCAGCGGGAGAGGGAGAAGCAGGCCTCCCGCGGAGCAGGGAGCCTGACGTGGGGCTCGATCCCAGGACCCTGGGACCATGACCTGAGCCGAAGGCAGACGCTTAACGACTGAGCCACCCAGGTGCCCAGTTTCTGTTGTTTT
>NW_028044393.1:0-442 GCF_054177405.1 Leptonychotes weddellii
TGTAAATCAGCTGGAGTAGATTCTTTTTTTTTTAAAGATTTTATTTATTTGACAGAGGAGAGACAACGAGAGAGGGAACACAAGCAGGGGGAGCAGGAGAGGGAGAAAAAGGCTTCCCGCTGAGCAGGGAGCCCGATGTGGGGCTCGATCCCAGGAGCCTGGGATCAGGACCTGAGTCGAAGGCAGACGCTTAACCACTGAGCCACCCAGGTGCCCTATACATAAGATTTTATTCATTTATTTGACAGAGACAGTGAGGGAACACAAGCAGGGGGAGCGGGAGAGGGAGAAGCAGGCTTCCCGCTGAGCAGAGAGCCCGATGTGGGGCTCGATCCCAGGAGCCTGGGATCATGACCTGAGTCGAAGGCAGACGCTTAACGACTGAGCCACCCAGGCACCCCCAGCTGGAGTAGATTCTATGCTCTATCAATGAACCCCAATC
>NW_028044394.1:0-442 GCF_054177405.1 Leptonychotes weddellii
TATGTGCCAGTTCTTGAATCACATACATACATATACATGTATGTGTATACCTGTGTGTGTATGTATGCGTGTGTACACCTGTAGGTTCTGTTTCTCTGGAGGATCCTAATACAAGCCTGCAGCAACATATCCCATCCTGCTTTCTCTTCTTGCTAGGCAACTTTTACCCTCCCCCATCAAGAAGTGGGGACTCTGTTCTCTCCCTTGGAACCTGGGAGGGATTGTGACAGTAGAAGAAATGACACTAGGTGACTGCCGAGCCTAGGTCATAGAAGGTGTTACAACTTCAGATCAGAAGGGCTTCTCAGAAATGGAGATGCCCACGTCCTTCCGCAGAGGGTCAGATTCAGGTGGGCAGTTGTGAGGCCCAGTGAGCTGGATTTCTACTGATTTTTCTGGTCAGACATTGACCTAATTCCACCCAGTTAACAACTCAATTTTA
>NW_028044395.1:0-442 GCF_054177405.1 Leptonychotes weddellii
TATGTGCCAGTTCTTGAATCACATACATACATATACATGTATGTGTATACCTGTGTGTGTATGTATGCGTGTGTACACCTGTAGGTTCTGTTTCTCTGGAGGATCCTAATACAAGCCTGCAGCAACATATCCCATCCTGCTTTCTCTTCTTGCTAGGCAACTTTTACCCTCCCCCATCAAAAAGTGGGGACTCTGTTCTCTCCCTTGGAACCTGGGAGGGATTGTGACAGTAGAAGAAATGACACTAGGTGACTGCCGAGCCTAGGTCATAGAAGGTGTTACAACTTCAGATCAGAAGGGCTTCTCAGAAATGGAGATGCCCACATCCTTCCGCAGAGGGTCAGATTCAGGTGGGCAGTTGTGAGGCCCAGTGAGCTGGATTTCTACTGATTTTTCTGGTCAGACATTGACCTAATTCCACCCAGTTAACAACTCAATTTTA
>NW_028044396.1:0-442 GCF_054177405.1 Leptonychotes weddellii
TTTTCTTTTTGAAGAATAAAACTTTCCCAGATAGAAGAATTTTTTTTGTTGATAAGTATAGGGTAGTTGCTCTAGAACTTTCTTACCTGGAGATAGTTTAATTACAGTTAAATACAAGTTGATGCTTAGGATGTGTTCAGAGGGGTGGCACACATGTGTTTCTTCTGTCGTCCACCACTCATAGCTGCCTCGTTGTTCATCGCTGCCCCTGCTAACACATTGTTGAGACTCCCCTTTCTCTAATTCAGCCCTCTCAGTGCCTTTTGGCCACTACAGCTAGCCTGCAGTTGCGTTTCATGGACACCTGGACACTTGGAGAGTTTGCTCAGTCTCCTTTTAAATCCCCAACAGAAAGTAACAGTTTTCTTTCTATTGGTTTTTATGTGGCATTTACTGTTGACTTTAAGTCAAAAGTAAAGATACGCTCATCCAGAGCATAAAA
>NW_028044397.1:0-442 GCF_054177405.1 Leptonychotes weddellii
AACATTAATATTTCCCAGATAGCTACCTAATTTTCCCAATATTATCCAATGGTTCAGTTTTCAGGTTTGGTGTTTGTGTTCTTTTTCTGGACTTTCCTTTTTATTCTATTGGTTCATCTATTTATGAGGCAGTATTATGTTGCTTTAATTTAGAGCTTGGGTGAATGTTTTTATATCTGGTAATCCCCCTTCTTTGGTCGTTTTCTCAAAACTTCTCTTGCAAATCTTGTTTGCTTATTTTCTACTATGAACTTTAGAATTCCTTTGTCTAACTGAAACAAAGCTATTTACAAGTTTATTGAGATATTGCTAAATTTAAAAATCAAATTAGGAAGATCAGTGTAATCTTGATACAAGAAAAGATAATGATATTGAGCTACCTTTGTCCAAAAGTATGGTTATGCTTTCCCATTTGTTTATGAGTTCTGTGTTCTTCTGGAAT
>NW_028044398.1:0-9424 GCF_054177405.1 Leptonychotes weddellii
ATTTGTTTCAGAGGTACAGATCTGAGATTCAACAGTCTTGCACAATTCACAGCACTCACCATAGCACATACCCTCCCCAGTGTCTATCACCTAATCACCCCATCCCTCCTACCCCACCCCCCACTCCAGCAACCCTCAGTTTGTTTCCTGAGATTAAGAATTCCTCATATCAGTGAGGTCATATGATACATGTCTTTCTCTGTTTGACTTATTTCACTCAGCATAATACCCTCCAGTTTCATCCACGTCGTTGCAAAAGGCAAGATCTCATTCCTTTTGATGGCTGCATAATATTCCATTGTATATATATATACCACATCTTCCTTATCCATTCATCTGTTGATGGACATCTTGGCTCTTTCCACCATAGCTGCTATAAACATCAGGGTGCACATACCCTTTCGGATCCCTACATTTGTATCTTTGGGGTAAATACCCAGTAGTGCAATTGCTGGATCGTATGGTAGCTCTATTTTCAACTTTTTGAGGAATCTCCATACTGTCTTCCAGAGTGGCTGAACCACTTAGGCAGACTCTTAACTGACTAAGCCACCCAGGCATCCCGATTCTTGAATGTTGAACCAGCTTTGCATGCCTGGGATAAATCCCGATTGCTCATGATGTATAATTCTAATATATTTGACTTTCAAAAGTTTTGTTGAGGATTTTTACATCTATGTCCATGAGAGATACTTGTCTTTAGCTTTCTTTTCTTGTATATCTTTGTCTGGTTTTGGTATGAATATTGGCTTCATAGAATGAGGTAGGAAGTATTCTCTCTGCTTCTATCTTCCTCTGGAAAAGATTGTGGTGAATTGGTGTAATTTCTTCCTTAAATGTTGGATAGAATTCACCAGTGAACCCGCCTGGGTCAGATGCTTTATGCTTTGGAAGGTTATTAATTATTGATTCAATTTTTAAAGTTGATACAGGCCTATTCAGATTGTCTATTTCTTCTTGTATGGGTTTTAGGAGGTTGTGTCTTTTGGGAATTGGTTAATTTCATCTGGGTTATCATATTTGTGGGTATCGGCTTGTTCACAGTGTTGTTGTTGTTTTTTTTTAAGATTTTATTTATTTATTTGACAGAGAGAGAATGAGAGAGAGAGCACATGAGAAGGGGGAGGGTCAGAGGGAGAAGCAGACTCCCTGCCGAGCAGGGAGCCCGATGCGGGACTCGATCCAGGGACTCCAGGATCATGACCTGAGCTGAAGGCAGTCGCTTAACCACCTGAGCCACCCAGGCGCCCCGTTCACAGTGTTTCTTGATTATCCTTTTAATGTCCATGGGATCTGTAGTGACATCCCCTCAGTCACTTCTGATATTAGTAATTTGTACCCTCTCTCTTTTTCTTAGTTAGCTTGGCTATAGGCTTACTGATTTTATTCATCTTTTCAAAAAACCAGATTTTGGTTTTATTGATTTTCTCTTTGATTTCCTATTTGCAATTTCATTGATTTCTGCTCTAATTTTTATTATTTCTTTTCTTCTCCTTATTTTGGATTTAAAATTCTCTTTTATTTTTCTAGTTTCTTTTTCTTTTTTTTTTTTTTTTAAGATTTTTTATTTATTTATTTGACAGAGAGAGAGAGATCACAAGTAGGCAGGCAGGCAGGCGGCGAGGGAGAAGCAGGCTCCCTACTGAGCACAGAGCCCGATGTGGGGCTCGATCCCAGGACTGTGGGATCATGACCTGAGCCAAAGGTAGATGCTTAACCATCTGAGCCACCCAGGCGTCCCTATTTTTCTAGTTTCTTAAGATGGAAGCTTAGATGATTGGTTTTAAATCTTTCTTCTTTTCCTTTTTTTTTTTTTTTGTTTAAGATTTTTATTTGACAGTGAGAGACACACAGCAAGAGAGGGAACACAAGCAGAGGGAGTGGGAGAGGGAGAAGCAGGCTTCCCACCGAACAGGGAGCCCGATGCGGGGCTCGATCCCAGGACCCTGGGATCATGACCCGAGCCAAAGGCAGATGCTTAATGACTGAGCCACCCAGGTGTGCCCCTCTTTCTTCTTTTCTAATATATGATTCAATACTATAAATTTCCCTTTAAGATCTACTTTTGCTGCATCCCACAAATTTTGGTAAGTTGTGTTTTCACTTTTATTTAGTTCAAAATATTTTTATTTTTATTTATTCATTTTATTTATTTATTTGACAGATAGAGCGAGAGAGCACAAGTAGGGGGAACAGCAGAGGGAGAGGGAGAAGCAGGCTCCCCGCCAAGCAGGGAGCCTGATGCGGGGCTCAGTCCCAGGACCCTGGGATCATGACCTGAGCCGAAGGTAGAAGCTTAACCATCTGAGCCACGCAGGTGCCCCTAGTTCAAAATATTTTTAAATTTATCTTTAGCTTTCTTCTTTGACTCATGTGTTACCTAGAAGTATGTTGTTTAATCTCCAAGTTTTGGGGAATTTTCCAGCCATCTCTCTGTTATTGATATCTCACTTTAATTCCATGTGGTCTGAAAACAGTATGATTTCTATGTTTTTAAATTTTTTAAGGTGTGTTTTATGGTCCAGAATGTGGCCCACCTTGGTGAATGTTTAATGTGAGCTTGATAATGCTATAGATATACACTCTCTCTCTCTGTCAAAAATAAAATCTTTTAAAAAAAGAATAAATAAAATAAAATAAAGTGAAAGCAGTCAGTCAGAAAAGAGCGCATATTGTATGATTCCATTTAGATGAAATATCCAAAAAAGGTGAATCCATATAGACAGAAAGCAGATTGGTTGCCTGGTGGTGAGGAGTTTGGGAGGAAATAAGGACTATTAATGGGTACAGAGCTTCTGGATGTATTTCTGGGGGTGATGAAAATATTCTAAAATCAATTATGGTGGTGGTTGTTCAAGTCTGTGGATATACAGAAAATACTGAATTGTGCACCTTAAATTGGGCAATTGTATGGTAGATTAATTACATCACAAATAAAGCTATTATTTCTTAAAAGCTTAAAAAGAAAAGCACACACCAGTTTCCCTAAGGGAGCTGTTACTGCAGAATACCTCATGTGAGCATGTGTCAGGGCCTGACACCGAGACCAATCAGACCACAAGTGACTCCAGCCAATCGCCCTTGGCAGTGCTCAGTCACACTCTGGTCACATGGAGCTGTCGCTACTTAATACTGATCATGGGAGTTTGGGCTGACAACGCTAATTATGCACAGCACGTATAGCGGTGGCTGAGGGCATAGGCTCTGCAATGAGACGAACCTGATTTTGAACCTTGGCTCTGTCTTAACGACCACCGGCAAGTTAGCCTCTCTCAGCCTTAGTTTCCTCTTCTGCAAACTAGAGATGATAATACCTCCCCATAGGGCGGCTAAGGGGATTAAATGAAATACTACTGTGGAACGATTAGCACAGTGCCTACACCTGGCTAAAGGATCAGTAAATGGTAGCCAGCATCATTATTTTTTTTTAAAGATTTTATTTATTTATTTGAGAGAGAGAGAATGAGAGACAGAGAGCACGAGAGGAAAGAGGGTCAGAGGGAGAAGCAGACTCCCCGCCGAGCAGGGAGCCCGATGCGGGACTCGATCCCGGGACTCCAGGATCATGACCTGAGCTGAAGGCAGTCGCTCAACCGACTGAGCCACCCAGGCGCCCAGCCAGCATCATTATTAATAATGTATATAAATCACGGAGCACAGTGCCTGGTTATGGGGAATGCTCAGAACATGAAATGAGAAAAGTTATACTTTTTCACCAGAAAAATGTTGATGAGACAGAATAAACTTTACAGGTAAGGACAGGGAATTTGAATTCTGCTGCTTAAAGACTGAAGTAGGTGACTTGGGAAGGCTGCTCTTGCTCTGCCCGTGATGTTCATCTGGGTCCTCTGTAGCAAATACAGTCTATAGCACTGGACTCTGCCCTGGAGCCACTTGGCCACCCCCACCACATCACTAATGAGCGAATCCAAGCTTCCGGACCCTTCTAAAAGAACATTTCAACTAAGAAACTGGCTTTTTTGATGAGGACCCAGAACAGGAAGCGACATTGACCCTCCAAAGCATGATCTGAGACAGGGAGCTAGAAAAGGAACTCAGAATAGAAAATAATTGCAATTAGTTGTCCCAGGAATACAGAGGCATTTCAACAACAGAAAATCTGTTAATGTAATAAACCACATGGTATGGCTAAAGGAGAAAAATGTGATCATCTCAATAACTGCAGGAAAAAGTGGGTGATAAAATTCAATAGTCATTTATGATTAAACATTAGTAAACCCAAATTAAAGAGAAATTCCTGTTCCTGATAATACACATATCACATAGCATACATGTGAATGGTGAAATAATAGAATTATTCCCAAACTAGGAACAAGGCAAGGATATGGCTGTTATTCTTACTATTTGATATTGTAATGGTACCCAACTGATTTTCAACAATGATCCGAAGACTACCCGATAGAGAAAGAACAGTCTTTTCAGCAATGGTATTGGATATCCAAAGAAATGAAGCTGGACCCTTACCTCATACCATATTTAAGAATGAACTGAAATTGAATCAAAGACCTACATGTAAGAGCTAAAACTGTAAAACTTTTAGAAGAAAACATAGGTGTAAATTTTCATAACCTGGTATTAGGTAATGATTTCTTGGATATGACACTAAAAACATTAGCAAAGAAAAAACAGATAAATTGGACTTCATCAAAATAAAAACTTGTGTGTTTTAAAGGACACTATTAAGAAAGTGAAAAGACAACCCACAGAATGGGAAAAAAAATATTTGCATAGCATATATTTGACTAGGGTCTACTATCCAGAATATATAAAGAACTCTTACAACTCTACAATAAAAAGACAACCCATTTTAAAGTGGACAAAGGATTTCTGTAGACATTTCTCCAGGGAAGACATGCAAATGGCCAATAAGCGCATGAAAAAATGTTCAACATCATCAGTCATTAGAGAAATGCAAATCAAAATCACAATGAAATAACACTTTACACCCACTAGAATGGCTGTAAATTTTTTTTTAAATGGAAAATAGCAAGCATTGGCAAAGATTTGGAGAATGGGAAATCTTGTGAATTCTCTAAGGTATATATCCCAGAGAACAGAAAACATGTGTTTGTACAAAAACTTGTACATGCACATTCGTAACAGTATTATTCATAGTAGCCAAAAAGCAGAAACAACATAAATGTTTATCAGCTGATGAATGGATAAACAAATTATGGTTAATCAATACAGTGGAATATTACTCAGCCATAAAAAGGAATCAAGTACTGATACATGCCACAATGTGGATGAACCTTGAAAGCATTATGCCAAGTTTAAGAAACCAGATACAAAAAAACACATATTGTATGATTTCATTTATAGGAAATGTTCAAAATAGTTAAATCTATAGGTGTTTGCCAGGGGCTAAGGAGGAGGGAAGTGGAGATTGACTACTAATCAGTTAGGGGGTTCTTTTTGGGTTAATAAAAATGTTCTGGAATTAGATAATAGTGATAGGTTGCACAACCTAAAAACCCTTGAACTCACCCTTTTAAAATGGTGAATTTTATGGTATGTGAATTATATTGCAATAAAAAAATCTTTGAGGGGCGCCTGGGTGGCTCAGTTGGTTAAGCGTCTGCCTTCAGCTCAGGTGATGATCCCAGAGCCCTGGGATTGAGCCCCGCATCGGGCTCCCTGCTCAGTGGGGAGTCTGCTTCTCCCTCTCCCTCTGCCTGCTGCTCTGCCTACTTGTGCTCTCTATCTCTCTGTCAAATAAAAAATAAAATCTTAAAAAAAAAAAAATATTTGAGTAACGAAAAAACCCAAGTTGGAAAATCCAGTTCTGGCAATTCTTCTTGGTACACACTTTAGAGACACACATACTGCCTATACACCAGGAGTATATATAAGGATGGTTACTTTAGTAGATTAAAGGTGGCCACAAATTCTTTGCATTCCCTCCCATCAGAGATGGGGTCTGTTTTCCCACCCTTTGAATGGGAGCTGGTCTTGTGACTTTCTTTAACAGAAAGAATGCAGCAGAAATGGCTGTTGCCAAGACTTTACAGCTTCTGCTCTCACTCTCTTGGAAGATTTCCACCATCTTCTGAAGAAATCCAGCTGGAAAGAGAAGGCCAGAAATCCCAGCTGAGGCTCCGGACATGTGATTGAGGCCATCTTAGGCTGAGTAGCCAAGCTGCCAGCTGACCACAGCTACTAAGTGAGTCTAGGTAAGATCAGAAGACCCATCTTGTCAACCCACAGAATCATGAGAAATAACAAACTGTTACTGTTTTAAGCCACTACATTTTAGGGATGGTTTGTTCCACAACAATAGCTAATTGATACAATACTTGGGTCACTTGCCTGAAAGATCAAAACTTGGGAAACAACTCAAGGGCAGGCTGGACGGTGCAGTGGGTAAGAGCCTGAACTTTGGCCCGAGGCCTGGGCCCCAAATCGTACCCTGCTACTTGCCAGCTGTGTGACAATGAGAAATTTGATTTATCCCTGTGTCCTCCTAGGTGAAGAATTCAAGGGGTTGATGTACAGAGAGGACTTGGGATCCTTTCTGGTAGAGAGGAATGCTCTTAAGTATTGGCTATTGGTATTACATGACCACCAACAAAATGTGGTCTATGCATGTGCTGGAAGTGAAAAAGGAGTAAATTCATGCATGTCGATTTAGACACTTCTTAAAAATAAGATTGTATGGAAAAAGCAAGTTGTCAGGCTATTACAATTACGCAAAAGTGTTTTTAAATGTGGGGAGGAGCACATAAACTACCTCTCAGTGTTTGCCTCTTTAAAGGTTAAGATGGGAATGGATTTCTATGCAGAAATCCAGTATTTTTGCTTTAATCACAATATTCTTATTTCTTATACAAAAAGAAAACTGGTTGCATCATTTTGGGAGCAAACTAAAGCTAAAAACTCTAACATGGTTAATTTGGCTTGGTGGGAATGTTTTCTTCTTCCTTGTCCTTTACTTCCACCCCACCCCACCCCCCAAATGCCTGTAATTAATTTAATTACAATGGTTCCAAATTCTTCCTGCATGCAGCTTGGGGACCTGGCCTTCTCCAGCCAGCCCTGACACCTGTCTGGTCGTGCAGGCAGGCTCAGCCCGGTGTGCACAGCCCCTGGCATTGCTCTCCAGGGCCTCCCAGCTTGGGCCCGCCTATGCCTACAGGTGGCTGTATTCTTGCTAAAGTTTCAGATCAAAGCTTTGATCCTCAACGTGCTTAGAGAGTATCAACTCATTAGTTTCACTCGTCTGAATATAAAGGGTTTCCCCATCCTCCGAGTCCTCCCACAAAGGGCCCTGCCACCCTCCTACAAGGAGCTGATGGTAAACCGTGGCGGGGTGTGTGTGTGTGTGTGTGTGTTTGTACAGAAGGTGTCTGGAAAAGGGAAAACAACAGAGGCACATGCCGGAGGCTATTTCCTATCATGGCAGATGCCAAATGGAGGACTTTATCAGACTCTTTAAATTTTTAAAGACTTCAGGTGATGTTTTGTCTTGCTGTCCCTGTTTTAGTGAATTGGTTCTGATGTCCTTAACTATTGTGTATGAGGGTGTGAGAGCAAAGACCTACAAAATACAGGTTAGTAGGTGGGGGGAGGTTTGGAATCAGGAGACCTGCTCCTGGATGCTCCTGTTTGGACACTTCTCTCTTCTCAGTCTAGGGCTTCACATCCAAAGGGAGATCCTGACCTTGTTCTTTCTGGTTTTCATTGATAAGTTCTGGATTAGATACTCTGGAAAATTGGAGTTCAGATAAGACTGTTTTTTGGGTTTTTTTTAAGATTTTAGTTTTAAGTAATCTCTATACCCAACGTGGTGTTCAAATTCACAACCCCGAAATCAAGAGTCTCATGCTCTACCAACTGAGCCAGCCAGGTGCCCTGGATAGGACTGGTTTTTAATTCACAAATAACACATTCTTTGTAGAAAACTAATAGAAAAAAAATATAGATAAAGCAAAAAAAGAAGAAAAAGAGCACCTACTATGTACTAGCACTGTGCTAGGCACTAGGGATATTAGGAGGAGCAAACTGTTAATTCCATGAGAACACAAACTTTGTTATGTTTGAAGGCTGACCCTGGCCTCCTTGCTAGAAAATTCTTGAGCTTGGGACACCTGGGTGGCTCAGGGGGTTAAGCATCTGCCTTCGGCTCACTAACCCTAACCCAGGGTTGCGGGATCAAGTCCCACATTGGGCTCCTTCCTCGGCGGGGAGCCTGCTTCTCCCTCTGCCTGTTTGTGCAAAAATTATTCAGGGTCTACATTTAAGATTTGTTCACTAAACCAGGCATAAGTTATTTCTCAATTAAAAAAAAAATGTTCTAAGAAGTATTTCTGAGTACAGTCCTGTTATTAGGTGGTTTTAAATCACATAGGCCATAACAACAACAACAGAAATTCCTTGAAGTTCCGAGCCATCCAGGCACCCCTAAAAGTGAGTTAATTTTAAGACTAATTTTAAGTATAGAGTACCTGTGGTGTAAGGATGGGGCAGAAACAAAGACGATCCTTCAATGACTGAAGTTTGGAGACATGGTTCTGGTAAATTCTATCTAAAAAAACAAACCCTCACTTGGCTCCACACACACCTGTAGCTATACCCCCGTTGAAGGAAAATTTGAAAAGATTTGTCTGTACATGCTTCCTCACCTCTAATTTACTGTTCTGTCTAATCCAGTCTGGTTTCTGGGTTGATTCTCCCGTGAAACTGTGCTCCCAGTGACCTCAAGCAGCCAAATTCAATGGACATATCCCTGACCACATCTTTCATGGCTTCCCAGCAGCTTTGACCCAGCTGATCACCTCCTCTTTTCTGAAACCCTTTCATTTGTGGACTTCAGTCTTCTGGTTTTCCTTTCGCCTCTCTTAGTTGCTCCTCCTCTGCCCAGTCTTCAAATGTCAGAGCGCATCAGGGCTAATCCAATGTGTTTAAGTATCATCTGTTTGGAGATACCCATCCGTGGTCCATGGTGAACTCAACATCTGCGTCTGGCCAACTTCACAATCCAGACGGAACTCTTGATTCCTTGTGCACCTGATTCTTTCTCCCTAAATAGCACCATCTCCTCTTTTCCTTCATCCTCAAAATGACTCTATCGTCACATCTTGTCAATTTCACCCCAAAGCTCTATCAAGAATCTGACCACTCTACTCCATCTTCTCCTATGGTCCCAGGCAAGCTTGTCATCTCTTTTCTGGGCCCAGCACCACCCTCCTCTCTTGTCCCTTACTTTCATTCCTCCTGCCCTGAATTCATTTTCTTTTTTTTTTTTTTAAAGATTTTATTTATTTATATGACAGAGAGAGACAGCGAGAACAGGAACACAAGCAGGGGGAGTGGGAGAGGGAGAAGCAGGCTTCCCGCTGAGCAGGGAGCCCGATGTGGGACTCGATCCCAGGACCCTGGGATCATGACCTGAGCCGAAGGCAGA
>NW_028044399.1:0-442 GCF_054177405.1 Leptonychotes weddellii
AAGCCCAATGCTCCCACGTGCCTGGAGGACAAGAGCCAGAATAGTATAAACAGCTCTAAGGACCAGCTTTTTCTTTCTTCAGGAAGAAATTAAAAGCCACAAATATTAAATATTCTTGTAAGATAAAGTTCAACTAATTTTGTGTCTGAAGTAACAAAATCCAAATTTAAATATTCTTGCCCTGTGGAAGTCAAGTCCAAAGTCTATATATAATTCCTAATTTTAAATTAATGTTCAATGAAATTAAGGCCCTCTAGGATTTCTTTTTGTGTTCATTAGAGTCTGGGATTTTCCAACAATCACGTGTGAACCAGGTCACCATTATCACGATGGGCTTAATGCCATTGGGCTTCGCAGTTGAGTTAGTTGCATTTCTCATTCCCCACTTTAAAGAGTATAAGGTGGTTGTGGGACCCACAGAATTATCACAGCACTGACTTTA
>NW_028044400.1:0-442 GCF_054177405.1 Leptonychotes weddellii
TTATAATTACACTTTTTATGCATTTTGTTTTTGTATATACTGGTTTTATTTATGTAAGTTAACTTGAACCATATATTTGATGAGCCTTTCATTTGTAGTAAAATTCTTCAGATTCTCTATAAATGTTGGTCAATTAACTTTAATTTTTTCTCTGTAACATGAAGTTAAATACCAAGTTTTTGTTAGGTCAAGTTAGCTACAAGGGTAGAATTTTATTTACTTGAAGGAATTGTAGCCTGCTAGAATGCCATAATGATTTTCAGAAGTCACTTTATTTAAGGCTCCTTTAATTGACGTATTGTCAACAAAATACACATCTTTATAATTTACCCAACTATAAATTCCTTAAAGATGTTCAGAGGTGACGTGCAATTGTCCCAATTAACTAGTGAAGTTTGGTGCTGATTATTTTGGGTCTCTGAGGGACCTTAGTCTGCATTGT
>NW_028044401.1:0-442 GCF_054177405.1 Leptonychotes weddellii
TTATAATTACACTTTTTATGCATTTTGTTTTTGTATATACTGGTTTTATTTATGTAAGTTAACTTGAACCATATATTTGATGAGCCGTTCATTTGTAGTAAAATTCTTCAGATTCTCTATAAATGTTGGTCAATTAACTTTAATTTTTTCTCTGTAACATGAAGTTAAATACCAAGTTTTTGTTAGGTCAAGTTAGCTACAAGGGTAGAATTTTATTTACTTGAAGGATTTGTAGCCTGCTAAAATGCCATAATGATTTTCAGAAGTCACTTTATTTAAGGCTCCTTTAATTGACGTATTGTCAACAAAATACACATCTTTATAATTTACCCAACTATAAATTCCTTAAAGATGTTCAGAGGTGACGTGCAATTGTCCCAATTAACTAGTGAAGTTTGGTGCTGATTATTTTGGGTCTCTGAGGGACCTTAGTCTGCATTGT
>NW_028044402.1:0-442 GCF_054177405.1 Leptonychotes weddellii
GAGTGATCCTATGGGACAAGAAGATATAAAAAGAAAGAAGGATTCTGCTAAGTTCTAAGGTCTTTAGATTTAGGCAGGAAGACATACAGATAATTAAAATCCAAAGAAATGCAAAATTCAATCAAGTAATATAAGAGGCCTAAGGAGGAGCTAATAAGCAAATTCTGTGAAAGTTGGATTAATCCCATCAGGGCTCAAACATGAATCTAGTCACATTCTGGCCAATATCCTCTGGTTATTAAGAATTCTCAGCAAGCAGAGAAGACAATCCCAAAAATTACATGTGAAAGCAACCTAAAAATTATTTGGCATGACATATTCATTTTCTAAGCCCAAGGAAAATTTAAAATTAAGAACAGAAATGCTTAGGGCGCCTGGGTGGCTCAGTTGGTTAAGCGACTGCCTTCGGCTCAGGTCATGATCCTGGAGTCCCGGGATCGAG
>NW_028044403.1:0-442 GCF_054177405.1 Leptonychotes weddellii
GGCCTGCAGGGGACTCTTTCGTTGGAACTGTCCTTTATTTTGCGGTGCCCCTTGACGCGGTGGTGCCGGGCCCACGCCCACTTTCTTGCTGAGTGAGCGAGCCTCGCTGTTAGCTGCGTTGTTGTGGGGAGAAGGATTGTGGACCCGGGTGCCAGCGGGGCCGGAGGTCCAAGGCTGTCGGCCATCTTGTTTGCTGGGCACACGGAGCGAGGACCACCGGCGGGGCCCAGGGGCAAAGGGCCGGGGTCGGCGGGAAGGAAGAGAATGCCCTTGGGGGCAGGAGAGCAGCCCAAGGCTGGTGGGAGAAGGTGTAGGCGGCCCAGTCATAAGGTGGAGCCAGTTGTCCGTTGGCTTCGGTACCGGGGGCGGCCCAAGGAATTGGGTCAGGGGCTGAGGGATGAGGGCCGGAAGGCCAGGAACGAGGGAGCGCGCGCATGGGAGA
>NW_028044404.1:0-442 GCF_054177405.1 Leptonychotes weddellii
CCCCATCCTGGTGTGGGGTCCATGACATAGAAGGGGGCTGAACTGAGCCAGGGGAGGTAAGGTAACAGGAAACTGAGTAACGTACCTGCATACAGCTGTGCCTTGCTCCAGGCTGAAAAGGAACACACCCTGGTGAGACCTGAGTCAGAACAAGCCTGCTCAGCATTGATCTACTGACCTTTGCCTGCCCTCTGGAATATAGGTGGCACTAGCTGCAGAGTGGGGTGAGGCTGGAGAGAAGACCTTCTGCCATGTGCTGATATACATTGTATGAAAATTTTATAGGGATTAAATATATAAAATTCCATAATTGTAAAAAAATCATTACTACATCCAGTGATTTTGAGCATAGAGATATTTAAGAAATAACCCAAAAGGAGAGATGATTTCAGGCAGGGATTTGAGATGAACTCTAGGGTAAAAGTGGCCAATCTTTCTGAGA
>NW_028044405.1:0-442 GCF_054177405.1 Leptonychotes weddellii
AGAAACTTGCCAAGCAAGGGAGCCACTGGTTGAATGAATTTCATCTAGTAGCCTCCCCTAGGTTCTTGAACTATTGAGTTTTTTTGTTTTTTTTTTTTTTTTTTTTTTTATTTATCTGAGAGAGAGAATGAGAGACAGCGAGCACGAGAGGGAAGAGGGCAGAGGGAGAAGCAGACCCCCAGCTGAGCAGGGAGCCCGATGCGGGACTCGATCCCGGGACTCCAGGATCATGACCTGAGCCGAAGGCAGTCGCTTAACCAACTGAGCCACCCAGGCGCCCGAACTATTGAGTTTTATAAGGTTTTGTTTGGATTGTTAGTCACAGGAAGAAATCAGAAGTTGAGATCTAAACTGGAGTTGGTCAGAATTTATAAATTAGCAGAGTTGTTGAAATAGTTTGTATCTGAATAGTTTTTCTCTGAGCTTATTCTTTGGAAACTTA
>NW_028044406.1:0-442 GCF_054177405.1 Leptonychotes weddellii
TGGGTATTTACCCCAAAGATACAAATGTAGTGATCCAAAGGGGCACACGCACCCCAATGTTTATAGTAGCAATGTCCACAACAGCCAAACTATGGAAAGAGCCCAGATGTCCATCAACAGATGAATGGATGAAGAAGATGTGGTATATATATACAATGGAATATTATGCAGCCATAAAAAAAAAAAAGAAATCTTGCCATTTGCAATGACGTGGATGGAACTAGAGGGTATTGTGCTAAGTGAAAACAGTCAATCAGAGAAAGACAATTATCATATGATTTCACTCACATGTGGAATTTAAGAAACAAAACAGAGGAGCATAGGGGAAGAGAGGAAAAATAAAACAAGATGAAATCAGAGACGGAGACAAACTATAAGAGACTCAATCATAGGGAACAAACTGAGGGTTGCTACAGGGGAGGGGGGTAGAGGGATGGGGTCA
>NW_028044407.1:0-442 GCF_054177405.1 Leptonychotes weddellii
TGTTTCTAATTTCTCAGAAAGACAATTTATTCCCAAACCATTGTCTCATATAAAATGTTCTGCACATGCATTTTTTTAGGATCACCCAAGAGCTCTGTTACTCTGGATTCTTATTCTTTGCTATCTGCTCCACTTTTTAAAATCATAGCTGTCAAATATGCATAAAGTGTCTATTGAGAAGTTTATAGCATCACTGGGATATTAAAAGGACTAGAGTACTTTCTGAGCAAAGAAATCTTTTTTCCTTTTTTTTTTTTTATTCTTATGTTAATCCCCATACATTACATCATTAGTTCTAGATGAAGTGTTCCATGATTCATTGTTCGTGCACAACACCCAGTGCTCCATGCAGAACGTGCCCTCCTCAATACCCACCACCAGGCCAACCCATCCTCCCACCCCCCTCCCCTCTAGAACCCTCAGTTTGTTTTTCAGAGTCCAT
>NW_028044408.1:0-9424 GCF_054177405.1 Leptonychotes weddellii
AGAGCAGTACCAAAACTCAAACTTCAATCAGCAAAACTTCTGTCTTTAATCTAACTGCACAAGAGTTTAAATCAGGAACTTATCTTAGTACTTCGTAAACATACTAAATTAGGAACGAGATGAATATATATCTGAAAACAAAATAATGCATCATTTTACTGCGAGAGTTTACACAGCTTCGAAGAGCAGATGTTTTGGTTCTACCAAACTGTGGTTGACAAATTTGCTAGCAGTGGGAGTGGAAAATTACTTTTCATTTTTAGAAATTATTTGATAGCATTTACAGACCTTTGCTATTTATCACATTGATTAAAAGCTGTCATTTGCAGCATTTATAGTCTTCAAGTACACGTCAAAACAGTTTCTAGCCAATTCAAATGCTCTTCTGAAAAGGCATATTAAACCAAACTGGGGTATATATTTCTTCTTTTCTTAGGCAATACATCAAAACTGTGTAGTAAGGTACATTCTAATACAGTATGAGAATTTCCCTGATTAAATTTGGAAAGATTCTTATCTGTCACTTACAAACTTGGAAAGATCTTTAGATTCTAAGGTAAATATGAACAGAGAAGAAATACTGCCTTGAAGTGTCATGATAAAATGGCTGCAATTTCCATAAAAGCAATAATATCGCAAACACATTTATCCCATGGGAACAAATCTCATTTCAGAAAAAAACAGATCTTTTACTGAAGCTTGTGAATTGGTAGCTGAATTTCCATAAGGATTTCTGATGATCACCAGGAATTTCTTACATGGATACGGGAAAAAAACAAGAGAGGAAAGGTTCCACTCTCTTCATCATTTAGCCTCAGGATTTCCCATGAGCTGACTCATGCACATACTTTTATTGTAAATCTACACTCCTGAATACATTGTATATTCTCAAAGTCTTTCTCTCATTAAAGAAACAGCTCTTATTTTGAAGAAGGTGTTTATATTTAGATACATTTTTTGAAAGATTTACTTTATTATTTATTTGAGAAGGGGAAAGGTGGAGGGAGAGGGAGAATCTTAAGTAGACTCCATGCTGAGCATGGAGCCTGATTTCAAGACCCTGAGATCATGACCTGAGCTGAAACCAAGAGTCAGAGGCTTAACTGACTAAGCCATCCAGGTGTCCCAAGAAGTGGTTTATATCTGGATACTTTTTGATAAATTCCCAAATACTTGTAGCTTTTGATTTAGTTGTTTAAACTAAACTTTTGATTTAGTTGTTTAAAAATTTCAACTTCCTGTGATGTTTGCATTGTTTATATGTTATATAACTAAGTAGCATATAACTATATAACTAAGTAGCATATATATATGTGTGTATGTATATGTGTACCTTTATTGTTAGCTAAGTAAAATTCAAAAGGGGAAAACAAAAAGAAGGAATACAAAAGATAGATTCTTACAGAAACTTTACCTGAAAGATCAAAGCTACAAAATGAGGTGGGAGGGGGAATGAAAGGAATATTGAACAAGCTTCTTAAAATGAGTTAGTCTTGTGTTGGGGTTCCTGATTATTTTTTAAGAACCAATTTTTTAAAAATCCATTTTTATATTGGATCAAACTTTCCTTTTATCTCTTCTCCTTTTCTTGGCCTAAAAACAATAATTCCCCATATATTCGGAAATTTTATTGGCATTTAATATTTTGAAGATCTTGAAATAAATTTGAAACACACCTTCCCTAAACTTTGGCCAAAGGCTAATAAAGTTTATTCCTGTTCTTCCTTTCTCTTTGTCTTTCACTGTAAAAGATGTAGCTTTCAAAACATATCATGATAAAGATAATATGTATTTACATAAAATGGCCTTAAGAGTAGATATTTTATACATATATGTAAACATTTAAAATATATATTTATATCCATGGAGAAGTATAGTATATGCCAATATTATAACTAATGTTAATCTCAATTCAGGGAATATTATTAAAGATAAGACTTTTAAATATTTATTTATTTTAGAGAGAGAGCAGAAACAGGATGGACAGAGGGAGAGGGAGAGAGAATTTCAAGCAAACTCCACGCTGAGTGTGGAGCCTGATGTGGGGCTCCATCTCAAGACCCCAAGATCACAACCTGAGCTGAAACCAGGAGTTGGATGACCAAATGACTGTGTCATCCAGGTGCCCCTAAAGACAATACTTTTTATCTGAAATGATGGATTACCATAAATTAATCCCTGACATATACAAATATGTACATAAGTATAGTATATATATTTGTGTGTGTGTGTGTGTACATATACGGTATGTGTATTTAAAATCTTATGACCAGACTGGGGCTTTTGTTTGCTGATTTGGTGGACAATTCAAAGTACAGTGGTTTTTCTTTGGATTGAGGACTATCAGAAAGTGGGAAATATTATGTGGCTATCAACTTTATTTGGAATATAGTAGCATGAAAAGTATATTATTATAGTTCACTATCCTTAAAGATATTTATGCTTAATTTTTTTTTAAATATCAACCTATTTCAGAATCACGATATTCTAAACCACATTCACTCAAAGACAGTATTAGGTACTTGGCTGACTGAACACAACTTGTTGCCTGTTTAGTCAGATAATTAGTCTAAGAGTTAGACTAAGCAAATAAATGAATGCAAAGAGCCAAATGTAGCATATCAATTAAGCTCGGACTCTTAGGAAATTAACATCCCTGAGTAATGCTGAGGCCAGGGGCACAGCCATGTCTATAGATATCTTTAGGATAGGTACACATATGCAAACTGCATAAACAAGTGCTCGTGTGAGTTCTTTGCTTTTTCTCTATAATTTTTCTACTTATTTGCTCTCCCTGGGAAATAGGAAAAGCAATGTTTTCTTCTTCCTTACCCTAATTTTCTAATGTCCTTATAAATAAACTTGTTTATTAATAGCCTCTTTACACCATTGGCCTGCAGGATAGGAAGATTACAAGTATATGTACATGGCATCAAGACCTCTTTTTCACTTTAACTCTATTGATGTGTGCCTTCAGTCAGAATCAACCTTGTGACCACTAAAAAGAAATACACAGAAAAAAACAGATCCTTTCATCATATAATGGAGGAATTTGTTATGTAAAAGGAAGAAAGGGTCTGTTTATATGGATGACAATAACTGAATCAGAAAGCCGTCTTTATGATACATGATTGATATAGCTACCCAGAATGTAAAGCACTGCATAGACCTATATAATATTCAAAATCAGATTCAGCCATCAAACTGAGAAACTCTCCTGAATACACTCCTGACCTTCAGACCAGCACCATTACTAAAATGAAACCCAAATTATTTTATCTACATTTTCTACATGGGAGATAGAGATAGATGGACAGAGAGATAGATGATAGATAAATAGATGATAGATAGATAGATAGATAGATAGATAGATAAATAATAGATAGATATATGATAGATAGAATATATACATACACACATATATTGTGTGGTATGTAAGATTTACTGATTAATTCGTTTAACAGATACTAATTACTTATTTTATGTAAGGCACTCTTCTAGGTACTAGGTATTCAGCAGTAGACAAGACAAAGCTCCTACTTTCATGGAGAAAATATTCTAGTGGGACAAATACCCACCTGAGGGATGCCTGGGTGGCTCAGTCATTAAGCGTCTCTCTTCAGCTCAGGTCATGATCCCAGGGTCCTGGGATCGAGCCCCGCATCGGGCTCGTTGCTCAGTGGGAAGCCTGCTTCTCCCTCTCCCAATCCCCCTGCTTGTGTTCCCTCTCTCGCTGTCTCTCCCTCTCTATCAAATAAAAAAAACCTTAAAGAAAAAAAGACCCACCTGATTATTGATATAACATGTTCAGGAGGGGAAGCCATTATAATTAGGATGAGCAAAGACTGTCTTGCAGGGAGGGTAACTTTTGCATGTAGACCTGAAAGAAGTCAGCAAATAACAGTTGTGATTTAGTAAACAAGAAGTATGATAGCTGTTCTTCCATGTGTGGTCCCTAATGAGCCATGGTTTTAGTGTACATGGCCTTGAATTGACTCTAGGCTGACCTATGACTGCATAAACCAACTGAATGCAGTAACAATGCCAAGTTTCTGGCACTACATTTTAAGATGTCCAGTAGCTTCCCTTTCCTCTCCCTTTAAATCCTTGGATCTTGCTGCAGACACCACATGGAAAGACTATGTGTAGAGGCCACGTGGAGAAGCGAAACCCCTGGCTACAAGGAGAGGGAGTGAGAACTCTGAAAGACAAGATACTTTTTCTTTTAAACCATCAGGGAAGTTTATAAATATGGCAAGAAAAAAATATGAATATCTTTGTTTAGAAGAAATGAAGTTTTGGCAGCATTGCCTTTTCTCAGCACTGTGCAGGTCATGTTGCAAGCCTGTAGACTCTTCTTGATAAGGAGTAAAGGGGTCTTACCAAATACACCATTTAATAAGAATTAAAATATACAATAACTTTCACAGTGTAGGAATGGAACTATAAGAATATTAAGGCCTTGGGGCGCCTGGGTGGCTCAGTTGGTTAAGCGACTGCCTTCGGCTCAGGTCATGATCCTAGAGTCCCGGGATCGGGTCCCACATCGGGCTCCCTGCTCAGCGTGGGGTCTGCTTCCCCCTCTGCCCTCTTCCCTCTCGTGCTCTCTGTCTCTCATTCTCTCTCTCTCAAATAAATAAATAAAATCTTTAAAAAAATAAAAAAATAAAAAAATAAAAAAAAAAGAATATTAAGGCCTTACTTTTATAGTGTCAGATTTAAGACATTGTAATCTAGGATATCAGTAGAAGAATTTAATGCCTAAGGTCAATGCTAAGTTATAAATTCACCAAAACATCTGTGATTTTTTTTTTCTTAATGCAAAGATTGGCATAGAATCAGAATTCAATAGTGCTGACTGAAGAGACTGTACCATGTTAATTAATATGCATTGTTTCAGATATGTTCATGAAGCAGGGACAGTTGATCATATTATTTATCAGGATTCAATCTAGCCCTAAATACCACAATCTTTGATAGGAGGGAGAATGTTCCAATGGTCATCTTCCCTTCTTAATTAAAGTAACTTATTATTTGTTTCCTATTTCTGTACCTCTTCTTTATGACCATCTGAAGTTGGATTATTTATAATATATTCAGATTTGCAAGTCTTTCAAAAGAATTTATGTTTCCTTTTACTCCACTGTCAAATCACTTAATCTTTATCACCATTTTCAAAGGACACCTAAACCTGTCTACCTATAGAACTTGTGAAAGAATCTTTTATGTCAACAGCAGTGGAGTATACCACAAACCCTTTATGTTCAGTACATTTTGACTAAACAAATGTTTAACTCCTGAGTTGTAGTGTTTCAACTTATAGATACACGGACCTATATATTATTGTAAAAATTTCACCCCTTATCTGTCCAAATAATAGCATTCTTTATTGATCATTAAATGTATTTTACTTACTTTAAAACTTATCCGTTAGTATTTCCCTCATCACATTAACTATTAATTCAAAATTGACTATGAGAACTCACTAATAAAGAAATTATATTAACATATTTGGTCCTCAGTTTCTTCAAATGTAAAATGAAGATAAATATGTATCTTTTTATATCTAGAGAAAGATAAATACTATACACCCCTAGAGTTATAAAAATTTAAATATGCCTTACTTTCAATGTTGAGTGGCTTAACACACCCCATCTAAATCCACACTCCTCACCAAGGGCTTTAATATCCCAGTGATGTGACCTCACCAGCCCCCTTGCCTCCCATCCTCCCAACCCCTTCCTCACCCACTGCCCTAAAATCAGACTGACTTGCTAAGGTTGGAAAACACTGACATTTTTGTTCTCACCCCAGACGCCACACACAGGTTCTTTGCTCGTCTGGAAGTAATCTTCCCCAAACCTTTGCACTATCTTACTCTACTTATTCCTTTACTTTTTCTACATATTTCATTTCCTCAGAAATCATGTCCTGATCATCTACACATTCAGCTCTTTTGTTCCCCCTTTCCAGGCTTATCGCTCATATCACTCCTTAGAATTTGAATGTCTGTGTATTTTACTTATTCACTAACTCTCTCTATAAGAAAGTAAGGATTGGGATTCAATTTAAATATTGTTTAATTCACAGACTCTAGAACTAATGCATACTTGTCAGGTGGATAAATCAAACAGAAAGGTGAGAACGTGCAATCCAGTTAAGTGGCCCTTCAACGTTAATTACATTCATGACTTCAGTTCTTCTCCCCTCCCTGTATCCACTCCCTTTGCCAAGTAGCTTTGCAACTCTGTGTAGGATATTCTACCTCATTCCTTGTCTCTGGGCTCAGCTTGGTGGCTTGATTGACCAATGTGATGTTAGCAAATGTGACTAAGCAGAGGTGAGAAAAAGCACTGCCTATTTCTGCTTGCACTATTACCCCTGAGACTTAATATTGAGAGCAGACTAGTTTGGACGAACTTGCTAGGATTTACAATGTGGAGCAGAGATGAGCACTTTCTGTCATTTCAATTGAGAGTGTCCTAAATAAGTCTACCTGTGGTGAACACGTGTGTGCAAGCAGACAAGAACTGCCCGGACTAGATTATTTGTTGGATTGTAGAGTCAGCAGCTCTCTTATAGATTATTATTACATTTCACTGAAGTTTGGTGGTTGCATGTGGCATTATTGTGGCAATAAATAACTGATAGAATAATCAGCAAGGTTTTAAACATCTCTTTTACTTCTTCCATATCATTATAAAGTAGTGCATTCCCCTTGTATTAAATGAAAAAAAAAATCAAGGAAAACATTAATTATCTTAAACTACTCCCACCTCTTTCATTCAAGTCCATGGGAGGAAACTTATGTGAACAGCCTGGTGTGCATATTTTGATATTTTTCACACTAATAAATGTTTCTAAAAATCTGCATGTCCATCTGGCAGCAACAAGACTCAGTGATGTGGGGCAAATCTGAGCCAATCAGCACTCCAGTTCTCCCAGTCCCCTGGTGTCAGCAAGACCCAATGGGGAGCATTCTACTACTACTACCAGCACCAATGAAGTAGAACAAGGTAGCGAAAAGTGGGGTAGCTGACACTCCATTTTCCTTTTCCATTGGTGTCAGTTGGGCCCAGTGGGGAGTTGAGTTTATAGCCCCAATCAGAAGCAATAAGTCAGGGATCGTCAATGGCCTTTCAATTAGAAAGTATCAGCAAGACCTAGGGGAAGCTGCACTTCCATCCCACCATGCAAAATGAGGAGGTGTGCATACGCACTCCACTTTTGCAGGTGATGTGGGTGGGGCCCGACAGAAAGCTTAACATACACACCTATTGTGCACTGGTAGCTAGAGGACTACCTGCTAGGAAACATTAACTAGAATCCAGAGACTCAAAATATAAATCCAAAATGTCCAGCATATCATGTATCATACCAAGAACCAGGAAAATCACAACACGACTAGGAAAGGGCAGTCAACAGATGCAAGCACTGAGACGAATCAGTCGATGGAATAATCTGATAAGTTTTTTAAAGCAACCATCATGAAAATGCTTTAATAATCAATTAGGAATTATTTTAAAGCAAACAAAAAATGGAAAATCACAGTAAAGAAAGAGACTTTATAAAAAGAACCATGTAGAAATTATAGACCTGAAAAACTATAGAGTTTCAGGGTCCTGTGTGACAGTAACAAAAGAGTTAACATTCATTATCATCAGAGTTACAGGGGAAAAAAAGAAAGAGGATGGAGTCCAAAAAGTATTCAAAGAAATAATCGCTGAAAAATTCCCAAATTGGTAAAAAGCCATAAACTTAAAAAAGAAATCCATAACAACATACCTCATAATTAAACTTCTGAAATCTAAAGACATAATAAAGTCTGAAAGCATCCAGAGAGAAACAAGCTTTATTTATAGGGGAATACCAATTTAAATGACTGAAGTTTTCTTATCTGAAACCATGGAAGCCAGAAGAAAATGGTTCGATATTTTCTGTGTTGTAGCAGAAAAGAATGGCCAACCAGAAAATCTACATCTAGTGAAAATACTCTTCAGAAGTGAAGAAAAAATAGAGCTGTTGTCAGATCAAGTAAAACTAAAAGAATTTGTTGTTAGGAAACCTAAACTTAAGAATGGCTAAAAGAAGTTTTCTTAAGGGGCACCTGGGTGGCTCACTTGGTTAAGTATCTGCCTTCAGCTCAGGTTATGATCTCAGGGTCTTGGGATCAAGCCCTGGCTCAGATTTCCTGCTCAGTGGGGAGTCTGATTCCCCCTCCTTCTCCCCATCCCCTCCCCTTTCCATCCCCCTCCCCGTCTTCCCGCTTCTGCTGGTGCCCTCTCTCTCTCTCAAAATAAATAAATAAAATTAAAATTCCCATGAGTCTTATAAACCATATTTGCAGTCAGAAACAAAAAATTATAAAATCATCTGATGTGGTGCTCAATGTATATAGAAAAATATTTAAGACAATTAAATTTTAAAAGGTGGAGGGTGATGGGGACTAAGGGAAGTAAGGTTTCTACATTTCACTTGAACTGGCAACACTTCAATATTGGCTGACAGCCATAACTGACCTATGTATATTTAATACCAACTACTAAGAAAATTGTGCAAAGCAATATACTAAAAAACACTATAGGGCGCCTGGGTGGCTCAGTCGTTGGGCGTCTGCCTTCGACTCGGGTCATGATCCCAGAGTCCTGGGATCGAGTCCCGCATCGGGCTTCCTGCTCTGCGGGAAGCCTGCTTCTCCCTCTCCCACTCCCCCTGCTTGTGTTCCCTCTCTCGCTGTGTCTCTCTCTGTCAAATAAATAAATAAAATCTAAAAAAAAAAAAAAAAAAAAAAAAAACACTATAAACAAATCAGGATGGGATACTAAAAGATGTTCAAAAATCTGCAGGAAGTTTAGGAAAGAGAAACAAGGAATGAGCAACAGAGAAAAAACAGGAAAGAAATGTTAAAAATAAAGGCTTCCCTTGTACCCCTCAACCGTTTGGTTTGAAGCTATTGTATTTTACGCATTTTACAACTGAGAAATTTTCATGTTATTTTGAAATCCTCTATTTCACTCAAAGTTACTAAGTTTCTAGAATACAGAAACCATGTGTTTTTTTTTAATCTATTGTAAATGCATGCCACAAAATGACATTTGATTTATGTGTCTAGCAAAGTGGCACGGCCAAATGGTGGCTCTGGGGATAAAGATTTTCTCACATCCCTATCATCCATCCACTCCCAAGCCAATTAAATTAATCTAAGTAAAAATGTTGTGCATGATAATCATATGTAGCTTCAAGAGAATCGCCCTAGTTTCTTACAACAAACTGTTAGTGTCTCAATTCTTCACACATGAATATTCACATACAAGAATTCTTCATGGGTCAGTAAGAACATGTTTCCTTCTTGTTTCCTGGAATTTATGCTTTGGAGTGCTTTTGTCTTACTATACATGAAAATATCCAATTAAAGATTTTTTTT
>NW_028044409.1:0-442 GCF_054177405.1 Leptonychotes weddellii
TGAGCTAGATCTTTCTCCAGGTTTGGGGGTGAAACAATAAACTTTGTTGGCTTTGAACTGTGACTATCCAGAGGTGGAACAAGTATTTCAAATGACTGGTGATCTTCAGCCTGATCTAGACCTACAGTTTTAATCGTACTTTGGAGTCGAGGAGGCGGAGCTATGGTCTGATTCTGATCCCAACCTAGCCTTGGAACCAACTCTGGGAGCCTTTCAAGCTGGGTTAGCCTGTCATTCAGACCCTGATCTGCCTCTGGGGACAGCTACCAACTGAATCCGTGTCCAGGAACGGAACCAAAGTCTCAGTCAACTCCTTAGGCAGAGACAATTGGGCTGGAGCAGAGGACCCCTCTCCTGGGGGTGTAAGTGCCTGGAGCGATTCGGGCGGGAATTGAGAGGACTGTGAAGACCAGGGCTCGGTGGGCCCCAGGAGGTCGGCGGT
>NW_028044410.1:0-442 GCF_054177405.1 Leptonychotes weddellii
AACCCCGAGCTGAGAGCCCGCGCCTGGGCTCCGCCGCTGCAGCCGGCTTCCCTGCTCCGTTACCTGGGAGCTCTGCCACACTCAGGCACCCCCGGTCTTTCTGTGACCCCGAGGGTCCTGAGACCCCACTGTCCCGGAGGGTTCCACCCCCCCGCTTAGCCACCACCGTCCCTCGGCGGAGCAGACTTTTAAAAGTTCCTATTTTGTGCTCCGTGGTTCTATCACTTGCCAGGAGCGGCCGAAGGAGGCCCCTCCCCCGCCGTCTATCCTCCCGAATATCGCCTCGGATTCACTTCTCCGCACGTCCTACCTTCCAGAAAGTGGTCGCTTTTCTGTTCAGAGAGTTGTTGCTATTCCTTTCTTCGATCTCCTGTTGGGTTTGTAGGTGTTCAGAATGGTTTGATCCCTATCCAGCTGAATTCCTGAGAGGAGACGAAATCCA
>NW_028044411.1:0-442 GCF_054177405.1 Leptonychotes weddellii
ATAAATTGGATAACAAATATTTGTAGTACCTACAAGTTTCAATTTGTAAATTTATACACTTACATGCTATATTTCTATACATATAAACATATAAATTACCATTCTTACAAAGTTAATATAAAAAGTTAATGTAGCTGCAGTCACAATCTCAATGGGTTATCTTCAGACCTGAATAAAATTATTTTATTTTATTTTATTTATTTTTTTTTTAAGATTTTATTTATTTATTTGAGAGAGAGAGACTGAGAGAGAGAGCACATGAGCGGGGGGAGGGTCGGGAGGGTCAGAGGGAGAAGCAGACTCCCTGCGGAGCAGGGAGCCCAATGCGGGACTCGATCCAGGGACTCCAGGATCATGACCTGAGCCGAAGGCAGTCGCTTAACCGACTGAGCCACCCAGGCGCCCTGAATAAAATTATTTTAAAAATATATTAGAACAGGGT
>NW_028044412.1:0-442 GCF_054177405.1 Leptonychotes weddellii
CCACTACAGCAACCCTCAGTTTGTTTCCTGAGATTAGGAATTCCTCATATCAGTGAGGTCATATAATCCATCAATGTGGTTTTGATTTGAATTTCCCTGATGGCTAATGCTGATGAGCATTTTTTCATGTGTCTGTTAGACATTTGTATGTCTTCTTTGGAGAAGTGTCTGTTCATGTCTTCTGCCCATTTTTTGACTTGATTATTTGTTTTTTGGGTGTTGAGTTTGAGAAGTTCTTTATAAATCTTGGAAGTCAGACCTTTGTCTGTAGTGTCACTTGCAAATATCTTCTCCCATTCTGTGGGTTGCCACTTTGTTTTGTTAACTGTTTCCTTTGCTGTGCAGAAGCTTTTGATCTTGATTTAGTCCCAAAAGTTCATTTTTGCTTTTGTTTCACTAGCCTTTGGAGATGTATCTTGAAAGAAGTTGCTGTGGCTGATGT
>NW_028044413.1:0-442 GCF_054177405.1 Leptonychotes weddellii
AAAAAATGTTCATTAATAAATGTTCAGTTTAATAATTATCAAGCAAATACCCATGTAACACCATTCATGTCAAGAAAAAGCCCTGCCTGCATCCCAGAAGCCCCCAGTGTGCCCCTTCCAATCACAACCCTCTCTCTGATTCCCTAGAAGTAACCACTATGCTGACTTTAATAATAATTTCCTTGCTTTTTGTTTTTTTTATTTTTTTAAAGATTTATTAATTTGAAAGAGAGAGGGAGGGGCAGAGGGAGAGAGAGAATCTCTAGCAGACTCCCCACAGAGTGGGGAGTTGAAATCTCAATTTGGTTACTAATTTTTTTATCAGAAATACTTGACTGTATTTAGATTTCATAAAATTTACAGTTGAAAAGCTAACATCACAGACCCACATTGTTGCAAACATATTTAAACATTTTCTAATAACTGCTGAGTATCAGTTTTT
>NW_028044414.1:0-442 GCF_054177405.1 Leptonychotes weddellii
GTGGTCTTGGCTGGCTGTTCTTGCTGATCTTCTGGGGGAGGAGCCTGTTGCCATGGTTCCCAAACGTCTTTGCCGGAGGCGGAATTGCCCTGCCCTTGCAGGTCCCAGCTAAGTAATCTGCTCGTGTTTGCTCTCCTCCCTGCAAGCTTTCTGTAGAGCTTCGGAGGATGACAGTGAAAATGGTGGCCTCCCAATCTCCATCCCGGAGGAGCTGAGAACTCAGGGCCCCGCTCCTGGGTGAGACCCCAGAGAAAAGCAGTCAGTCACTCCCATCTCCCCGGTCTCTGACCACACTCTGTGCTCACCCAGCCTGTGACCGAGCGTTTCTATCTCTGGCACCCGACTCGGTGTGGAGTCTCCAAACCCAGCAGATCCCTGTGGTGCACTCCTGCGCTGCTCCTCCCAGGGGCGGAAGGGGAGCCTCCCTGGATCTGCTGCTTGT
>NW_028044415.1:0-442 GCF_054177405.1 Leptonychotes weddellii
CCTTCAGTAGTTCAGTTGATTTTAAAGTAACCTTAGGGAAGGGTGGTTTGGCTATATTGTGCTAAGGTCTCAGTTAATAAAAGTTTCAAGATTTAGCTTCGCTATCTCGCGGGGTATCTCTAATTTCAAGGTATCGATCGGATGCTTACTTCTTTCCTATCGCTCTTATTAGTTTTTTAAATCCATACAAACTAAATTACTCACTATTAAGACAATTCAGTTTTAATTAAAAATTAAAAGGGCATGAAAGTGGTTCTTCATTAGCCAAAAAAGACATTTGATAGTTATAAATATCGTTTACACAGATTTCTGTATTATCAATATTATCAAATTGTTCAACTGTTTGATAAATATTATAGTTAAAGTTTAAAATTTGTTCTGGACCCTTAATGTTTAAATCAGAAGCATGAAAATTTATCTTTGCAACTCTATCTTCAATTTT
>NW_028044416.1:0-442 GCF_054177405.1 Leptonychotes weddellii
AAAAAAAAAAGAATCAATCGATGAATTTCTCTATAAGCAGATTTATTGTCCCATCCACCACTGTATCATCTGATCAGTAGGAATGGATGGACCTTGAAAGCCTTGAAATTTTCATTTGTAATTATCAGCTTAACTTTTCTGTTGTTTAAGTCCTCAGGGGACACTTTTTGAAAAAATTCCCAGTTCCCAAGCTTGACATTTTGTAATTTAAAGTCCTAACCTCCTTGATTAACCCAACAGAGAGGGCCAGTGCTTTACCCTTCCCAGCTCTTAATGGCTACCGTGCTTGATAAAAACCCTATTCAGTTTCATGTGATCAGTCTTGTTTTTTGAACAACTCTCAAGTCTGCATTTTTTAAAAAGTAAATTTGGCTTATTACATATGCAAAAATAGTAACACATTTTAAAGTGGACATAACTATTGTGTTGCAGATACTTGATC
>NW_028044417.1:0-442 GCF_054177405.1 Leptonychotes weddellii
GTAGCTTGCTTTTCATAGCAGAAGAATATGGACCTAAAAACAATCCAGGTAAAATTTCCTGCATCTCTTGTCTCATAGGGTAGGTCCATTCTCAAAGTAAGTCCTCGATGCAAAGCCTGGGGGAGAAAAGCTAATGCTTTTATTTTAGAAGGCTCATATTCTGGTGTGAGTCTGTGCATGTGTTTGTACTTGGGTATGTATATTTTGGGGCAGAGGTATTCTGAGAAATGTCAAATTGTTAAGTCTTCTGTCCTAGTTCATTCAGACTGCTATAAGAAAAATACAGAGGGGCGCCTGGGTGGCTCAGTTGGTTAAGCGACTGCCTTCGGCTCAGGTCCTGATCCTGGAGTCCAGGGATCGAGTCCCGCATTGGGCTCCCTGCTCAGCGGGGAGTCTGCTTCTCCCTCTGGCCCTCCCCCCTCTCATGTGCTCTCTCACTCTC
>NW_028044418.1:0-9423 GCF_054177405.1 Leptonychotes weddellii
CCCTTGCCTTTGGCGATGTTTCTAGGAAGAAGTTGCTGTGGCTGAGGTCGAAGAGGTTGCTGCCTGTGTTCTCCTTTAGGATTTTGATGGACTCCTGTCTCACATTGAGGTCTTTCAACCATTTGGAGTCTATTTTTGTGTGTGGTGTAAGGAAATGGTCCAGTTTCATTCTTCTGCATGTGGCTGTCCAATTTTCCCAACATCATTTGTTGAAGAGACTGTCTTTTTTCCATTGGACATTCTTTCCTGTTTTGTCGAAGATGAGTTGACCATAGAGTTGAGGGTCCAATTCTGGGCTCTGTATTCTGTTCCATTGATCTATGCATCTGTTTTTGTGCCAGTACCATACTGTCTTGATGATGACAGCTTTGTAATAGAGCTTGAAGTCCAGAATTGTGATGCCACCAGCTTTGCTTTTCTTTTTCAACATTCCTCTGGCTATTCGGGGTCTTTTCTGGTTTCGTACAAATTTTAGGATTATTTATTCCATTTCTTTGAAAAAAGTGGATGGAATTTTGATAGGGATTGCGTTGAATGTGTAGATCGCTCTAGGTAGCATTGACATCTCTACAATATTTGTTCTTCCAATCCATGAGCATGGAACATCATGAGTATTTTATAGTTTTCTGAGTACAGATTCTTTGCCTCTTTGGTTAGATTTATTCCTAGGTATCTTATGATTTTGGGTGCAATTGTAAATGGGATCGACTAAAGGATCCTCTATTCTGTAAAATTATTTTTAAAATGGAAACTAGTTGCCAATTTTTCTTGATATGGGCAGTATATTTTCTTACAGTTTCATTTCACATCAGTGGGAATATAAACAAAAGCAGTTTAAATAAATATATTAGGAATTCCTTACAAACAAAGTACATAATATGTTCCAGATGTGTGAATTTTGAAAACTGACTATATTATATCAATGAAACTCTAATAAAGAAATAAAGGGGAAGTCCTATCATTTTCCCCCCTCCTTTTCTTTTTTTCTTCCTTTCTTTCCTCTTCCCTATCTGTATTAGTTTGCTAGGGTGGTCATTACAAAATAACACAGATTGTGTAGCTTAAACAACAGAAATTAGTTTTCTTAGAGCTCTGGAGGAGGGAACTCTAAGATTAAGGTGTCCTTAGGTTTAGTTTCTCCCAAGGCCTGTCTCTTGGGTTTGCAGATGGCCACCTGCTTGCTGTGACCTCACATGGCCCTTTCTCTGTGCGTACATATCCCTGGTGTCTCTTCCTCTTATTAGGACACCAGTTTTAGTGGATTAAGTCGCCATCCTTTTGACTCACCTAACCTTAATTACTTAATTACTTTAATTACTTAATTACTTTTCCAGTAGTTATTATCTACTGATACCATACCCCCACCTTCTCATTGCTGATCTACAATTATAGTCACTTGGTTATATGAACTATTCAACTCTCTTCTCTGTCTTTGATATATGATTTGAAATATTGCCGTACAGAGTTGTTTAACATTCATTATATGTAAAACATTTAGAAAGGTGGTACAAAGTAAGTTCTCAATGAGTATTATTATCATTGTCATCATGCTCATTTTTCCCTGCTTGTGCCAGAACAAGTAAATGTTGCTGGAGAAAATCACACACTGGGAAAGGCTCTATTTCCGAATACAGTCACATTGAGGGTTAGCACTTCAATATATGAATTTGGGGTGAACAAAATCAATTCATAGCATTATCTTCCTTTCTTCCACAGGTATTTGTTAAGGACTTATTTTGTCAAAGACACTGAAGTTACAATAGGATCAAGCAAGATATGGTCTCTGTCTTTTATTTTTTTTATTATGTTCAGTTAGCCACCATATAGTACATCATTAGTTTTTGATGTAGTGTTCAATGATTCATTAGTTGCATATAACACCCAGTGCTCATCACAACATAGAGCCCCAGTCTCTCTCTGGAAGAGAGAAATAACTTAACAAGCAACCTAATTAAAAATACAATATGAGTTATTGTTGGGGGAGTATAGGGCATTATGAAAGCACGTGAAAGGAACATCAGACCTCTTGGGTGGAATGAGGAAAGGCTTTTGGGGGTAGTCATTCAGCTAGCATTTGAATAAAGGGTAGAAATGAGCCCAGGAAGGGAGTGTGGAGTTGGAGGAGGGAGCTGGAGGAAACAGAAAGGGTGAAAGCCTGAAGGTGAGATTGAGCTCAAGGAGAATAACATGTAGTAACAAATGGAGGAAGCAGAATTGCTAGAACTTTGTGATTGTTGAGATGAGGATGGGGAGGTGTAAGGGAAAGGGACATGGCCAGGATTGCCATAACTTTCTATAATTCCAGGAGAGAAAGGGTGTGAGCAGGGGAGAGAGAAAGAGACAGGGAGGGAGGAGCAGAGAGGCCATGTCAGTCATGTTGTGTCATTTGTGGGATCATATGTTGGTAACTCAGTGCTAGTTCCCCCTTCATTTCTCTCCCTTGTATTCAGGGACTGGAATCCTGAAAATCACATTTTCTAGACTCCTTGTCAGCAAGTTTCTTATTTAGATTCTGTCAACGAGAGGCACTTACATTGGATTTGGAAGTCGGGGAGAAGTTAAGACCCTATTTCAGTGAGAAGGTAATGGGTTTCGTGAAGTTTTGTGTCCTGAGAATTACCCCTTTCATTGGTATCACCAGCTGAGCTCCTCAGCACTATCTCCCTGCAACTCCTACACTTCCTATGCCTTCCAACAGTTTAAGTTTCTAATTCCTAGATTTAAGTCCCTTCCTGTTCAGAATACCTGAAGTGATTCTTGCTTTTCTGATTCAACTCTGAGCATCCAACTTCCAGCATTCAAGCTGAGCATTCCATGTCAGTATGCTAGAACTTCCAGATACTTTCAGAATTTCCTCCATTTTCTCTCACATGTTAGGCTCAGTTAGAGGTCTGAGCGTCCTTGTCAAACAGTATTACTCAGACTTTCCTTCCCACATTACTCTAGCCATCATCAAACTGAATCCAATCTCCTTTCCTTCCCTTTCTACTAAACCTGTGTATGTACCTTCTGGAACTCTCCATTTCTGTTTAGCAAACCCTACTGCATCTTCAGTATCTCCTCTGGATTTTTTTTTTAACCTCCTTAAATTAAAATCTGGCTGTCCTGGAGGACATTGCTTTCCCTGAAGTTATTTATCTCAGAACCATGAATTGGGCAATGTTTTCCTTGCTTTCCAGTGTTTCAGTATTTCATGGCTGTTTCTAAATAATTTCTCTTAGTTTCTTTGAAGAAATTATTATTTTTTATTAAGTTTTTAAATTTTAATTCCAGTATAGTTAACATACAGTGTTATAGTAGTTTCAGGTGTGCAATATAATGATCCAGCAATTCTATTTATTACACAGTGTTCATCACAATAAGTGTACTCTTTTTAAAGATTTTATTTATTTATTTGAGGGAGAGAGAGAGAGAGAGCGAGAGGGTGCACGAGCATGCACAAGCAGGGGAAGTGGCAGGCAGAGGGAGAGGGAGAAGAGGGAGAAGTAGGCTTCCCAACGAGCAGGGAGCCCAATGTGGGGCTCCATTCCAGGACCCTGGGATCATGACCTGAGCTGAAACCAAGAGTCAGATGCTTAACAGACTAAGCCACCCAGGTGCCCCTTTTCTTCTGTTTTTGATTTTAGCCACTCTGACGTGCTTCAAACACCCAGAAAACAACCCTGCTCAGCAATCATTATTGTTCTCTATTAAGCTTGCTTTCCCACTCAGGGAGATGACTTATTATACTTTCTTCTCTTTTCCTATATCCCACACCCTTTCCCTCTCTCTGATGATGATCTCAGCTCACACTTCATTAAGATGATACAGATTAATTTGGAAACTCTCTCATCTTCCCTCTACCACATCATTTCTCCTTAGTACATCTGCACCCACCCCCTTTCTCCCTTCCTATTTCCATCAAGTAAGTGGTCCTCCTTTGATCACAGCCTGTCCTTCTAATTGTTCTTTGCACCCTTTTCCCCATTCTTTCTTAGGATCCTACTCCTTGTGTTATACACTCTTCTGTTGGATCATTGCCATCAACCAAAAAAGCAAAAAGCTTCAAAAACAACTCCCTACAAACATCCTCTCTCTGTTCCCATTCACAGTAAAACTTCTAGAGTAGTATCCTGCAATTTCTGTCACCACTTTCTGGCCTCCCATTCACTTTCAGCCCTTGCCAATCTGGTCCCACACTGCTGCAGACACCGAGATGGCTCCTGAAGAGGTCAGTGTCTCCATGTAGTTGAAGTCAGTGGCCCCTGCTCTGTCTTCATGTTTATCAACCTCACAGTAGCATTCAACTCAGTTGAACCATTCTCTTCTTCTTGAAGCATTTTCCAATTCTACTTAATATGACCCCACAACTCCTTGGTTTCATTCAAAGTTCTGTTATTTTTCTACCCAACCTTTGCACTAGAGCATGTGTCTGAGCTATATATTCAGATCTTATCCTTATATCATCTCTTAATGTCTTGAGTCTATGAATACTAGTATAAAGTAGGGAATAAGAGCATGCGCTCAGGAGCCATACTGTCTGCTCATACATCCTGGCTCCACCATTTACTAGCTGTGTGACCAGGCAGATTACTTGACTTTGTTGGAGCTCAGTTTCTTTATATAATGAGGATAATAGTGCTTTAGTTACAGGGTTATTGTGAAGATTATATTAACAGTGTGCAGCTTATAGTAAGCACTCAATAAATGTTAGCTGTTATTATATACTGAAAATGCTCAAATTTATATTTCCTGCCTAGACCAAACCTAAGGTTTAGATTCACATGCAGCTGCCTATTTAAGAATTCCACATGGATGACTAGTAGGATCCCCCAAATTTAGATCTTGATTAGCCCCCAAACCTCTTCTTCTCAGTCTTCACTCTCTCACTAAATGGCATTGTCTTCATCAATTCAGCAAATTGAAACTGGAGGTGGCTGTCAATGTTTCTTATAGTTTTTTCTTTTTTTGTGTGTGTGTGTTCTTGGAAACATCTTATTACAAGTGTTCTTTAAAAATTCATTACATGTAGTACAGAATGGGTATAACAAATTCACTATCTGAAAACTGTGCCTATAGTTCTTAACAATCTGAAATTAGAAAATTGAACTATAAGTCGGCAGGAGAGTTAAAACCATTGTAGTGTTTCTTGGATTAAATAATTTTACTAATAGCCAAAAGCATCTTGTTGAACTCCCATGATACAAAACTCTTCACTCAGTGTGTGTGTGTGTGTGTGTGTGTGCATTGGCATTGGTGTGTTTGCCTTCTAGAAGTTAGGAGAAAAGTGACATGTAGCCTAGAAACAGAAGACCTGGTCCCATGACTCCTATTCCAGAAGACTAGTTTAAATTACTTGGGCAGATAAAAACAGAGTACATACCGAATCACACATATCTTTCAAACACTTGTGAGAAAACCATATGCTGTCAAAATAATTGGTAAATATCTGTCATGTCTTCATGATTACATCTGTCACTTGTTCCACTTCTAGTATTTCTTCCAGGGTTATTATGACATTTTCTTTTAAGTGGTTATTTCTTTTCTATAATACTTAATTCCCCTAGTATATGTTTTTTGGCTACTTTTTTTTTTGCTTTCATAGTGACTCCAAATATAAATATGATATTCTTTTCTGGTGCAGTTATCAAAGGGAAGGAGGTTTGAATTCACAAAGAAAATAGATGCCCTAGAATTTCATGGTGTTAGAAATTCAATGATCTTTTAGTGACCATTATATCTATCACACAATACCCTTTACTAAGCACATACTATATTCCAGCCACTTGACTAAAATAGTTTTCATGCATTATATCATTTAAGCATCACAATAATTCTATCAGGTAGGAGTATTATTAACTACAAATACCAGAGCAGAAAATGGGCTAAAAGAGGCTTGTTATTTTGCTTACGGTCATATAGCTAGTAACTGACAAAGCCAGCTTTCAAGTGCATGTCCTCCTATCCCCAAAGCCAGTGCTCTTCATCATTAATATAATTTAAACCTTTTCATAGAAATTACAAAGAAATAGTTTATTCCTTAGTATGCCTTAATAGTTTATTAAGTGGTTTATTTTTTCTATATGTATTTTGTCTTTTTCCAGTTGATGAGTTCCTAATTGTTTTGAGATTTTCATATGAACAGCTTTATTAATTTTTTTACATGCTGGATAGAAAACTTCATTACCTCATTCTCTATTATTTACCCAATTGTAAGATTCAGCTTCCAAGTTCCAGCTAAGGGTTTATAAATCAGTTTTTGTTGTATTCACCATTTCTCTTAGTACTATGGTTTCATTGTGTGATGATCATTTTGAAGTCTGCATTTAATGCAAAGGTAAGACTTTCCACATATTAGTTGTTTTAAAAATTTAGCTCGATTCCCAGATCTTGTCCTTGGGTTGCCAAAAGGACTCGGTGGCAACGTTGAAAACTGATGATAAATAGGGAATGTTTAGATTGAGACTCGTGGAACTGGACTGAAGCACTTATCTTTAGATCCAGTTTCGGTGATGTATGTATTATAATTCCTGGCAAGGAAAAAGCCGTTTCTAGTTGATGGAAACCTTTTTCTGAAGTAGGCTCTCACAGAAACTCCCCAGGTAGCAATGAAAAGAAAATGTTAAATTCTCCAACTTTGTTATTAAAGAGTGTAGCAAGCAGTGTCTTCAGCAGCAGCTTTATCAGTCATGCAGAAAATGTCTTTATATGGCTGTTTCCATATAAAGCTGACATTCCACTGTCAGCTTTCAATGAGCATTTAGGGAATAATTTTTACATTGTAGTACTGAAGATATTCCCTACAGGTTGCTGACCTGAGGAAGGCCAAAGAAGTAACTTTCTTATGACCAGACCAGATCAGAAATAGTGCTGAGGTTATTGAACCAGAGTGATTTGGCTAGAATGTTTCTTAGATTTTTTTTTTCTTCTGTCCGTCTTAATTAATTAATTAATCAACACCCCACATCATTCTGTAAAAGTTCCTAACCACGTTAACATACCCGGTTAAAAGATCAAACAACTGAAGAAATTTGGGCAAGGAGAAGAGCTAAGTAAGGAATTAATAGACAGCAGCCACATTGACGCCCATAACACAACCCCCTGAAGAATATGTATAGTAACGAAGAATTGGGCTCTAAGTTTCCTAGAGGTTAAAGAAAAAGTGAAAGGTAATTATAGAAGTCAGTGTCTGTAATAAAGAGACCAACTAACGAGTCATGAAAAGCATGACTATTTTCTCCCATGACTATATGTAAACAACCTAAACTCCCTAATGATGTCATAATTGATGCAGTTACATATTGTAGTGTTTGAATATTTCATTTGGTGTAATGTTATAAATCATGTATTTTGTACATGATTTATCCTCATCATTTAGGGAAAGTAATTCTGTTGCCAGAGTTAGGAGTGGGAACAAAATAATTGGGCCCAGTTGTTAGCTCTGAGATAATATGACTTGTTTCAAGGGAAAAGTTAGACCATCTAGCTATATAGTTAGACCATATAGCATATGTGAATGGACTATATATTCTTAGGACCATAAATATTTTCTAATAGTAATCTTTCATTATTACAAAAGCATCATATATATATTGTATAAAATCAAAAAATATAGATAAAAATAAGAAAGCAATCATTTTACCCCCACTCAGAAAAAGATGATCATAGTGTGTTTTGCAAAAAAGCTGTATTATGCATAATATTTTTTTTGCATTTTTTTATTCTTATGTTAATCCCCATACATTACATCATTAGTTTTAGATGTAGTGTTCCATGATTCATTGTTTGTGCATAACACCCCGTGCTCCATATGCATAATATTTTAAATTGCTTTTTCCAGCTAAATCATTAATTAAAATATTTACTTTTTCATGCCAATAAAGTTTTTATTTCTTTTAATTACTAGTCCCTATTCTATTCCCCCCTACTCCCTCTTCCAAAGGTTTTTTTATATAACTGGTTTGTTGTAACCAGAATCCAGTCTAGGTCCATGCATTGATTCTTATTATTATGTTGTTTCAGGTTTGTTAATCTGGAGCAGTGCTTTTTATCATGACACTAACTTGCTGAAGACTCTGCTAGTTGTCCTACAAAATATCTTATCTTCTGGATTTATCTGACTATTCTCTTAGAGAAAATCATCTATATTTCCTAATGAATTGGAATGAATTCCAATTAAACAATTTTGTCCAGAATACACCATGGGTCCTTCCTGTTGCATTACATCAAGAACACATTATATTTGGTTACCCTACTCTTAGCAATGCTCAGACTGACTTGTGGGTAGGGGTTATGAAAGCCTGATCCCCACTTTGTGCAGATATGTTTCCTCATTGAATCATGTAAGTAATCAGTAGGGTGTTACTTTGTCACCATATAAATGTACGGTTCTCCATCAACTATTATTTTAATGAGAATTGATAATCCTTATATGAATTCATATTTTTTCTATCATTTGATATTTATTTGCTGGTATTCTTCCAGGGCATTGAATAATGGGTCCAACTGAAGAACAGTTTCTGTTGGAAAATAAGGATACCTACTTAATTGTTTTACTTTAATGATCAATTTTCAAACTACAAAGTTGTCTTAATAGATACCTTAGAGAATGAGAACTGCATTTTCTGGTGTTCTCTTTTTCTGAGTATAATTGTGTGTTCATGAATTTCTAGGAAATGCACATGTTAATTTACTAGAACCACTATATTTTGTGTTGCTCAGATGTTCACAACTTTAGCCAGGGGAGCCCCTTCACATTACCTCATATCCTTTTGACCAACCCCACTAGTATTGGAAAGCTTCTTGCTTCCTGTCTGTATATTTCAGACTCACTTTGTACCATCCCTGCCCCAGTCTTGGAATCTGCTATTTCTCCAAGTGGAGAGCCTGAGATCTGACATAGCTACTATGGTAATATTTGCTTCTCATGATTATAAATATTTTTTTTCCTAACTGGTTTTTAATAAGCACTGGCAGCTGAAATGTCAAAGATGTGTTCACTCGTAATTACATGGAACAGCTAAGTTACTTATTAAGGGCAGATGTTTATAATGTAACAACCAGTCCAAAGGTGGCATAAGGTCCTCTTAGGAAAATTAAGAAGACCTAATCCAGATTGATGCCTGAATGAATGACATTCTCACCTTTGCAAAAAGGTGAACTTAAAGGCAAGTCTTCAATTCCCAACCAACTTAGTTATTATGCACTTCAGAATTTAGCAAAGCCTATGAATAGGAGAGTTGTGCCTAAGTCCAACTTTTCTTCTTATGTAGCATTTTTGTTAAAGACACAGTTTTGCAGTTCTTGAAAAGCTATAATTTGAGGGGCCCATTCATCAAATGGCTAGATCTGTAAGTTTGGCAAAAGACAGAAAATGGAGCTTTTATGAATAGGAAATTTGATCCATAATCATCATTAAATACTGTCTCCAGAACTTCTTACTTA
>NW_028044419.1:0-442 GCF_054177405.1 Leptonychotes weddellii
CGGTCTTTCTGTGACCCCAAGGGTCCTGAGACCACACTGTCCCGGAGGGTTCCACCCCCCGCTTAGCCACCGGAGTGACGTCCCTCAGCGGAGCAGACTTTTAAAAGTTCCGATTTGTTCTCCGTGGTTCAATCACTTGCCAGAAGCGGCCGACGGAGACCCCTCCCCCGCCGTCTATCCTCCCGAATATCGCCTCGGATTCACTTCTCCGCACGTCCTACCTTCCAGAAAGTGGTCGCTTTCCTGTTCAGAGAGTTGTTGCTATTCCTTTCTTCGATCTCCTGTTGAGTTTGTAGGTGTTCAGAATGGTTTGATCCCTATCCAGCTGAATTCCTGAGAGGAGATGAAATCCAGGTCTCCTACTCCTCCGCCATCTTGCTCCGCCCCCCTCTCCAAAGTACTATTTATCTGTGAGATTTACTGAGGTGAATAAAGGATAATT
>NW_028044420.1:0-442 GCF_054177405.1 Leptonychotes weddellii
CACCGACTCTGGTCCTGGTTGGGAAATCTCTAGTGTGAGAACAACTTCCCCACTGTGTGCGTTCCTGTGTTTGATCCCATCGGGCTGCTTTCCTCACTTGTTCCCTGCTCAGTCTGTCACTTTACAGCCCCAGGCCAGGCTTCTGGGGCTGGACCTGGGCTGTCCTTTCCCGGGCTGTGTGTCCTGTGGAGACTCCGCGCGGCCACCTCCCGGGGCCTGGAGGGGGGCCAGCCCTTCTCAGTGCCTGCGAGGGAGGGTGTTGTCTTTTGAGACGCTTCCCTTCTTGTTTATAAGATGGGGATCAACTCCGTGGTCAAATAGTTGATTTTGGCCGAAGAGCTAAGATAAGGAAATCTGTGTGTTTGGAGACCTGTTTCTTTCCCCCTTTCTTTTTTTTTTTTTTATTCTTATGTTAATCCCCATACATTACATCATTAGTTCT
>NW_028044421.1:0-442 GCF_054177405.1 Leptonychotes weddellii
TATGTTGATATTATATAGATATATATGATACATATATATGTATATATACATATTTATACACACACAAAAGTATATACAAGGCAACGATTTGGCGATAGTGCACATTTCTTTTGCCTTTGCACAATTTCTTTCACAAGGCCCAATAGGCGAAAGCAGAAAACTGCATTTGGCTGAAGCAAGCCACACAGAAATAAACACAAATGTGCCTGCAGACACACACACGCACACACATCCCTCAACATCTACTAGTTACCCTTGTTTACCACATGCAGTATAAGCCACACTCATCCACTTCTGGTTTTGCAACTCTCAGTCTGGTTTCAGATGACCTCCTTCCACCACTTCAAAATGACTCTGAAGCTACAACTCTTTAAATGCTGGCCCTCGATGAACCATGAGGGACTATGGACCCTGAGAAACAAACTGAGGGTTCTAGAGGGGA
>NW_028044422.1:0-442 GCF_054177405.1 Leptonychotes weddellii
AGTTTCTGTTTTTCTTTCCAGTTTCTACCTTGAGACTGCCATGAAATCCTGAATGTAATGAAATAACTTTTGAAATATTACATTCAGTAAATACTCAGCTAAATTGGAATGAATGAACAATTTATTAAAAACCCATACTATAAAATATTATGCAGTTCTGAAAAAGGATAAGCTCAAGTCATACCTTGAGGAATGCTTTCAATATATATTTTCAGCAAAAAATTTGTAATGCTCCTAGTATATGTTTATGTTTATTTAAGTAGGAAAAATAAGGACATATTTGGCTACCTCAGGAAGTGGAGAGGGTTGACAAGTAATTTTTTTCTTTAGACATTTATTTTTATTTTTTTAAACTTTTTTTTTTTTAAGATTTTATTTATTTATTTGACAGAGAGAGACACAGCAAGAGAGGGAACACAAGCAGGGGGAGTGGGAGAGGGAG
>NW_028044423.1:0-442 GCF_054177405.1 Leptonychotes weddellii
TGACTCAGTAAGCCAACATCTCATTTTATAGAAACAGAAGGGTGTGGGCATATTACGAATTTGTATGCTGGCCACAAGCATTTATGGTGTCATGCATGGGCTTTAGTGAATATCATCTACATGAAGGATAGGGAGCAGAACTTCATCTTGTAGGTTGCTAAAGCAGTCATTTAACATACTTTCTTTTGTACTGCCTTCTCTGTGGCACTTGCTATTTTGCTCTGAAAGCCATCTCACCAAACATCCACTCAAAGCTATAATCTAGTAATATTCCAGTGATAAAATAATTCACATTTTTCACGGATGCTGGTGTTTTTTCAAACGAATATCTCTTGCATTGGCGAGTCACCTGCTACTTTTTCACTGTTATATCAAAAATAGTGTCTGCGCATACAAGATAAAATGATTAAGTGAAACCCAAAATTTGCATACGTGTAGTCAT
>NW_028044424.1:0-442 GCF_054177405.1 Leptonychotes weddellii
TATGTTGATATTATATAGATATATATGATACATATATATGTATATATACATATTTATACACACACAAAAGTATATACAAGGCAACGATTTGGCAATAGTGCACATTTCTTTTGCCTTTGCACAATTTCTTTCACAAGGCCCAATAGGCGAAAGCAGAAAACTGCATTTGGCTGAAGCAAGCCACACAGAAATAAACACAAATGTGCCTGCAGACACACACACGCACACACATCCCTCAACATCTACTAGTTACCCTTGTTTACCACATGCAGTATAAGCCACACTCATCCACTTCTGGTTTTGCAACTCTCAGTCTGGTTTCAGATGACTTCCTTCCACCACTTCAAAATGACTCTGAAGCTACAACTCTTTAAATGCTGGCCCTCGATGAACCATGAGGGACTATGGACCCTGAGAAACAAACTGAGGGTTCTAGAGGGGA
>NW_028044425.1:0-442 GCF_054177405.1 Leptonychotes weddellii
AACACTACATCTAAAACTAATGATGTAGTGTATGGTGATTAACATAACAATAAAAAATTTAAAAAAAAAAAGTCCATGTCTGGCTGTAACTGAAGGGCCATGAGTTTGCAACTCCTGCCCAGGTTGCTCACTGTGGGGAAGGGAATTCTCAGCTCCTGAGCAATTTCTATGTGCCAGGGACTGTGCTGGGCCCTTTGCATGTGTCACAATGATAGTGATGCCCATTTCACAGCTGAGAATACTGAGGTGTTGAACAGGGACAGGCCTTGCCCAGAGTCACAGAGTTAGGAAGTGGGGAAGCCAGATTTCTGCCCTGATGGATCTTCACCTGAAGGACCTACTTTCCTGGGCCATGCAATGGGAGGATGGATGGTGCAAACTGTAAAGCACTGCGCACACATTGGGTGTGATTTGACTCTAAGATTTGGGGGAGAAGGATTGA
>NW_028044426.1:0-442 GCF_054177405.1 Leptonychotes weddellii
GACATGGTCTTAGGTGCCCTGGGTCATGCTAATAAGGGAACTTCCCAGGGCATCGGCACCAGCGTGCCCGGACAGCCCTGTGGTGCAGAGCGACCCTACAGCCCCGAACGGCTCGCCTCACACATGGGACACACACACACACAAGCTGCTGTCCCGCTTACAGCACTGTTAGCTGGGTTTCTGCTGCACACCCTGAACTAATGCATATGGAGAGGAGAGGACTTCCAGGACGGGGTGGCCATGGTGGTCTGTTCTGGAGATGAGCAGAGAGATAGATACACAGGGGGCAGCACTGTGGGCTCCCTGGACATTCTCTGTGTTGGAGGAAGGGAGAGCTGGGCCCCAGGGGCAGCACAGAGAGACTGGAGACTGTTCTCTCATCTTTGTAGCCACGGGGGTGCCTGGAGGCATGTGGGGGCTCACCAGCTGTTATATTTGGGGA
>NW_028044427.1:0-442 GCF_054177405.1 Leptonychotes weddellii
GGGATATTCTATCCTACCTCTCTTCCACTGTTTCGCTATGATGAGCTTCACGTGTGAAAACCACACACAGATGTCCATTCACAGACAGACAATGGATGGCTCGCCCCTCCCACCCTGTGATGGATGGCTCGCTCCCCACAACGGACGGCTCGCCCCCAACAACAGACGGCCCGCCCCTGATGCTGAACGGCTCGCCCCCTGATGCTGAACGGCTCGCCCCCTGATGCTGGACGGCTTGCCCCCTGACGATGGACAGCTTGCCCCCCATGATGGATGGCTTGCCCCTGATGATGGATGGCTTGCCCCCTACTATGGATGGCTCGCCCCCCGACAACGGATGGCTGCCCCCCCTGCCCTGCGATGGATGGCTGGCCCCTGATGCTGAACTGTTCGCCCCCTCCCCTGGAAGACAGACGGCTCGCCCCCGCCAAGATGGATGGCT
>NW_028044428.1:0-442 GCF_054177405.1 Leptonychotes weddellii
CCACGCAGGGCTCAATCCCATGACTTCGAGATCAGGACTCAAGCCAAAATCAGGAGTCGGATGCCCAACCAACTGAGCTACCCAGGCGCCCCGCCAAGAGCTGTATTTTTATGGGAGACTCTTGTTATCCTTCTCTGTGGCACTGCTGTCTGTCTCCTTGTATGTTCTAAATGGATGTTCAGGGTCTTAGTTAAATGGGATAATTTAGATAAGCTCACGAGGACTGGGGAATAGAAGGCTGACATTTGCATTGAGCAGTCAGAAACTGTTGAGTGTGGATGACTGCTTCTTGTTTAATCTTTTTTTTTAATTTTTTATTTTTTAAAGATTTTATTTATTTATTTGAGAGAGAGAGAGAATGAGAGAGAGCACATGAGAGGGGGGAGGGCCAGAGGGAGAAGCAGACTCCCCGCCGAGCAGGGAGCCCGATGCGGGACTCGAT
>NW_028044429.1:0-9422 GCF_054177405.1 Leptonychotes weddellii
GAGGAGATTATGCTAAGTGAAATAAGTCAAACAGAGAAAGACAATTATCATATGGTTTCCCTTATATGTGGAACATAAGGAATAGCATGGAGGACATTAGGAGAAGGAAGGGGAAAATGAGGGGGTGGAATCAGACGGGGAGACTAACCATGAGAGACTATGGACTCTGGGAATCAAAGAGAGGGTTTTAGAGGGGGGTGGGGGGATGGGCTAGCCTGGTGATGGTTATTAAGGAGGGCACATATTGCATGGAACACTGGGTGTTATACGCAAACAATGAATCATGGAACACTACATCAAAAACTAATGATGTACTATATGGTGACTAACAACATAATAAAAAAATTATAATTAAAAAAATTGCAGTGATAACCAGTTACCTGTTATAGTGAATGCTCATTCAAGGCCAAGAATGAACATTGCTATTTAATTCTTACATCAGCTAAGCAAGGTAGGTGTGACCATTCCTATTTTACAGATAAAAAATTGATCGGAGCTAAGGAAGTGAAAGAATTTGCTAACAGTTAATAGAGTCAGGGTTTGACCCCATGTGAAAGAGGAAGACCCTGTGCATTTATTCATCATTTAGTACCTTGTACACAGAACAAAAGAGCTAATACGAACTTCTCTAAAAGGATAATGGGAACAAGTTGTACAGGAAGAGGATGTGAGAAGTAGGGGAGCCTGACACTAATTTTTCCCTCCCGAAGCCATTAGCCCATGTCAAGGCACTAAGTGGACAAGCCTGAAGGGAAGGCAGAAACGGTGTATGCCCTGAGATGTAAGGGCACCAACTTTTCCCTCCTGGTACCCCCACACTCCCCAAAAACTCGTAGTTGACAGTTTTTATTTTCTACCATATTTTTCCATCATCTACAATTCTTAGAAATATTATTAATAGGCACATCTTTTATGCAAAGCTTTCTTTTGGAAATTGATTGGAAGTAGGTAGGTGGGTGAGGCAGCAGGGGAAAACACTAAGAGGAAAAGGTGGCAAGTGGGCGGATGGGGGTCACCGTAGAGAAAAAGAAATCAGAAATTATTTGTACTTGCTTGGAAAAAAATGACTAAGTAAAATAAGTGCGATCATTTGAGGCAACCAGTCAGTCTGACCTTTGTAAAAAGAGCAGGATGATTCTACTTTTCTCCCACTCCAAGTCATTTTAAAGCAACCCATAAGGGCTCACTTCTACCAGAGAGTAGTGGGATGCTGCTGTAGAGCTGTTATCTACAAAAAGAATTTCAGAGGGTCAGCATACACTTTTATTCAAGTATAGGGGTGGTGGACCCCAAAGAAAATGCGGGAGGTTATTCTTGCTTGACTCATCATGGATAGAGTGTGTAGACAAGCTGGATGAAAATATCTTAAGGGGAAACTTGATAGGAACAAAATGGTAAGCTGCTGCATCTTTTAAACCATCTCAATATTTTATCTCCTGCTGTACTCCAGGGATGGGTGGGGAGAGAGATGCCACAGGGGGTAGACGGGGCAGTGGCCCAAAGTAACTCCTCAGCAGTGATCCAGACTGAATGAAAAAAGTGTGGGCAATCTCATTTCCTCATTGAATGAGAAGATTCTCTCCTACAGCCTAAGAAAAGATGACTACTTATGAGGAAAAAAAGAACAATAATGGAAGTTCATGTGTATTCATCTTAAAAGGTTTTTAAGTCCAATGACAGGATTTTGTGATTGTCACTGTGTGCAAAGGCTTAAAAGACACCAATGCTCATTAATGCAGAAAGTCAAGGCTTCCCTAAAGGACCTTTATTAGTTTCCTAGGACTACTGTAACCAAGCATCACAAATCAGGTGGCCTAAAACAACAGAAATCTATTGTCTCACAATTCTGGGGGCCAGAAGTCTGAATCGAGGTGTTGGCAGGGCCGTGGTCTCTCTGAAGCTGTAGGGGAGAATCCCCCCTTGCTTCATCCTAAATTCTGGAAGAAGCCATTAATCCTTAGCACTCTTTGCCTTAGAGCTATATCATTCCAGTCTTTGCCTCTGTCATCATGCAGCACTCTCCCTGTATGACTTCACATGTCATTTTCCTCTTCTAATAAGGACAAGAGTCATATTGGATTGGGGTCACTCTAATGACCTCATCTTAACTTGATTACATTTACAAAGAACTTATTTCCAGTTAAAGTCACAATTCACAGATATTGCCAACTAGGACTTCAACATATCTTTTGGGGGAACCCCAACTGCTCATGTTCACATCTTTCATTCGCTCTCCAAAGAGAAAACATCTGCGTTGTGTGTGTTGACTCCAAGAGGAGTAACTTCATATAGCAGGGGGGTGCAGACTGGGAGGTAGGTAGAGGTGTTCAGGATGGAAAGGCTGGATAAAAGTCCAATAAGAGACAGCAAGAGTCAGGTAGGTAAGAAGCAGCAGATGAGGCCAAGAAATGTTATCAGTTTCATGTTACTGAATTAAAAAAAAAAAAAGAGGAGTAAGTAGCAGTGTCAAATTCCCAGTGAAGTTTAATGAAATAAGGTCTGAAAAACAACAACAGAATGACTACTTTCTTTCACATTCAGTGCTGAAGATTATAGCTTTAATGCAAGTTTTAGAACATATTGTATCACAGTTGAAATTTTTCCAATAAAGTCAAGCCATGCATAAAACTCCTGAAACCCACTCTAAAAACTTTAAACTACGTTGTAGTTCAGAACAGAGGGGCCAGGAAAGATAAATTACATATATAAAGGCACTAAACTGTAAAGTATTTGAAAATCTATTTTTTCCAAAGATATATATTAACTAAAATTAGCCTAATACATGTTGTCTTTTTGGGAATATGAGTGGCTCAGTTGTTGTAGCCTCTATTTCTACTCCAAACATATTTAGAAATACTTGGTAAATATAACAATTCTAAAATACAAAACTAATATTAAAGGAAATTTAAAAATATATACTAGGCTCATAAATGAAAGAATAAATGTAAGAGTTGATGCCTTACCTCTGGAAGAAAATGAACCCTTCAGATCTCAACATAAATCTTGACAGCAAAAGGCTAGGTTTTTAATACCTATCCAGGAACATGAGACATGGAAATAATGCACTTAGTAAAAACCAGGAACTTAAAATAGCCATGTTTTCCATGCAAAGGGAACTAGAAATGGCAAAGAAATCCGTAGTGTCTTGAAAATATTGGATAGGGAAAAGTTAAATTTCCCAAGAGAAATTAAAATTGCGTATCTAATTAGGTGTGAGATCTAAATGTACTATGCCAATTGGCACAGGACACTCAATTTGGGAAATGAGTTTTAAAAAAAAACCTGATTCTAGATCAATGGAAAATAGTATTTCTCACAGAAATAAACAAACAATGAAAAGATACTACTATGTAAAGAACCCAGATCACACATGACCCTCAAGATAAATAATTGTGAAGGTGAGCTAACCCTAAGAAATTATAATACAAGGAAAAGGAACACTATGAGAAAGTCAGCAAATACAAGAGGATAATTATCATGCTAATTAAAACCTTAAAATAGTATAAAAAGACTCCCAAATAAGTATATTTAAGTGATTAAAAAATAAGAATGTGAAATAAAGCACTAATAAAATTAATGACACTGTTTAAAAAGACTGATTAGAAAACATTTAAACATATTTCTAGAAATAAAAAAAATTATTGCTAAAATCTAAAATGCAAGGAATGGGTAAAATAGTGCATAACATAGCCAGGGAACACAAGTGAACTGGGAAATAGTCTGGAAAAAAATTCCCAAGAGCTGCAAACGATAGAAAATATAAATACAAAGTTAAAACATGAAGAATAAATTGAAAAAATCCAACATACTTCCAGTAGACGATTCAGAAGAATAATAAAGAAAATAGTGGCAACACAGAAATTTAAAGATAATAGCAGAGAACTTTCCAGAATAGATTGTCAGTCCCCAGTGTAAGCAAATATAGTAAATCCTACAGGATAAAAAAGAAGTAAATTTACCCAAGACACATCAGAATAAAATTTCAAAATACAACATCAAAGAGAAAATATTGAAAACAAATTGGAGAAACAGAGATCACCTATAAAAAAGTGACCATTGGAAGGATTGTAGATTTCATATCAAAAAAAATAGAGACTGGAAATGGAAAAAAATCTTTCAGTCTATGATTTTATAAAAACTAAGCAATTATTCAAAAATAAGTTTTTAAACAAAAACAAGAAGCAACTAACAACAACAAAAAACTATTATAAGTAGAAGAGATAGACTAAGGTAATCAAAATGAATCCAAATTATTAATTACAAGAAATACAAGAAATAAATGTATTAATCTTACCAAAAGAAAACAGAAATTTTAAGAAAGGATTTTTTAAAAAGTTAATTGTCATTTACACATAATGTACTTAATACTCAAATATATAAAAGTATTACATTTAATAAATAGCAAAAAATAAACAATACTAAAGGAACAAAAGTTACAGTTGCAATATTAATATTAGGCAATAGAGATTTTAGACAAAAGTTATGTTAGAGATAAAGAAAATAATAATTTTTAATAGCATAAGGATAGTTCCACAGGAAGATGATCCTGAATGAACCTCATAACATTACCTTAAAATATAAAGAACAAAAATGGATAGAAATAAAAAAAAAATCCCTGATAAGAGTGAATAAAATATTCTGTCAAACACAATATATATATATGAATTAAACTTGTGTAGACATGAAACCTCGTTAGGTTTTTAAGACAAAAATTATCCATTGTCATCTTATTTATATTTTTCCCATCTCAAGTTATTTTTTTTTAATTCAAGTTTAAATATAAATAGTTAAGCTTCTTACCTTAAACAACTTTTTTAAATCCCTTTTTATATAGTGGCTTTCTGTGTATAAAAAAACTTTCATAAACATTGATGCTCAGAGAAAGTAGGTCACAAAGTCACAGAGAACATCTAATAACTAAGCCTAGGGCTCCTGACTGTAAAAATCAATGTTCTTTACATGTTACCAACTGCCTCTCAAGCATCTTGAAGAAATCATTAGAAAATAAAATTATTTGTATCATCCAGTATTTATTACGTGTGTGTAATGTCTAAAAAGTGCATATGATGATGAATCAGACCTACACAGACTATGTGTATTATCTTAAACACAGATTTCCTTGTCTTTCCATTTGTGGGCTTCCTCCATCTTTCTCACTGCTCTTTCTTGGTTTGCCCTGTGGGCTGCCGTTGCCCTGCCCAACCTTTACCTCATGTCCAGGATTCCACTCAGCCCTGTTGCATTCTAGATCTATACATTCTGATTGTCCCATCTCATTCATTACATTTGCTTCAGGTATCAAGTACTGGTCAAGCTGATGACTCTCAGAATCATAACTCCATCTAGATCTTTGTTTTAAACCCAAGAACAGATATCCATTGCATATTGGGCACCTCCATGTACATAAACTCACTGGCTACTCTCTCAACTTCCTCAGCAGCTGAGTATTACTAAAGTAGATTTTGTGGCTCTACTTCCTGGATCTCTACACATTTATTCTCACTTATAGTTTATTACCTTTTCCTTCCCCAATATTGCCTAGTCTAAACTTCATTAAAGGCACTGACCTCAAAAATGCAATTTTCACCGTCAGAGCAAAAGGATGACCCTAGCTACTACTCACTGAGGACACATAAATTGCTACATATAAACTTCCTCACCTTACCTCTAGTGCTCTCCCAATTTTTCACTATTAGACCCATGTCCTTTCCTTCCCTCTGACTCCTATTTCAGAAGATGAGTCTATTTTGCTTATAGAGATATTCTAGTAAGGCAGATGGGGGTGTCAGCAAGATATTCCTCATATCTTCTAGTTTGCATGCTGAGAATGAAATTGGGAGAAGTGTAATTAATGAGATTAGCCATCTGTACAAAAAGTGTCCCTCAGTGATGAGTGGCTAAAATGTTTCAGGAACATCCAGGCTCAGGGGCCTCTGCATCCTCTCAGAAAATCATTAGCCTCTCTGGGCTTGTAGTTAATCAACTGGATCATAAAGACATGAGATTTAGAGACAGTTTAAATTCAAGTAAACAACTTCTGATGTAGTTTTGTTCAATTTATGTAACTTTTCTATGTCTCCTCTTTAGAATAAGGTTAGTGCCATGTAAATCACATAACTGTGAAAATTAGATGAGTCAATTTACACATAGCCTGTGCACAGTATCAATAAGAAGTGATGGAGACTGGAATTAGAAATTTACTAATAATGATAGTAATTGTTTGGCATTGTTCATTGTAATGTGTAAATAAAAGCAATAAGCATGAAACATAGACAAAATGGTGTCCAAGGGCAATATGACTCTCTACTATAAAGCTGTCCCCTGACCAATGGGTCTAAATTAGTTACTTCTCTTGAAAGGTACATTCCCATGTAGTTCTTTGTGCTACCATAATAGGCATTAATGATTAATATTACAATTAATGTTATTCTGATTCTGTACTCACCAACCAACCCACTGCTTGCAATTTGACTTCTTAGGTAACTTTCTTATATAAGAGAATGTATTGATCAGCCCACAAAAACAGTCCAGTCCTTGTGAAATGTTTACTTTCTATTGTAAAACATTGGTGTTCTGGTTTACACACCAATTTCTTATGAGTTGAATCAGTAGAATTCACCTCTGAGAGGTTTGTTATCTGTGTGCATATTGGGCTATGATATAATAAACATATATATATTTGGTCTTTGCCCCTGTTTCCTAGCACACAGCTCCTAAAATCTTTGGAAACTTTGAAGAGATAAGTGTTTTCTTGTATGCTAATGAGATGACTGGTGGCTGGGAGCTCCAGATTAACCCATCTACAATGGAGAGATGGTTGCCAGGGGAACCAACCATGTGATTATAGGGTTGGAACTTTCAACCCTACTCCCTGACACTTGGGAGGTGGAGAGGTTGGAGACTGAGTAATTATCAATAGTCAGTGATTTAATCAATCATATCTATGCAACAAAACTTCTATAAAAACCCTAACCAAAGCAGATTGAAGAACTTCTGGGTTGTTGAAGGTGTGGAAGTGCTGGGAGGTCACGTGATGCATCTGGAGAGGGCATAGAAGCTCCATCCTGTCCCCCAAACCTTGTCCTATGCATCTCTTTAATCTGGCTGTTTCTGAATTGTATCCTTTTATAATAAACAGGTAATCGGGTAGGTAAACAGTTTTCCTGAGTTCTGTGAGCCATTGTGGCAAATTGTCAAACACAAGGAGGGGATCATGGGAACCTCTATGTAGAGAGCAAAATGGAGTCTCTCATGTCAAGCAGGAGCCGGTGTCAAGCAGTGACACAAACAGTTAAAGGTACTGCAGCTAGGAGATATCGCCAGGACCAATGTCAGCTGACACCCCAGAACTGATAAAGAGCAGAACCAGAAGAGGTCTTGTGGGGGCCTGAAACTGATTAAATCCCTTTAAAAAGAGGAGGATTTTGGCAACAAACTGTCAGACTCCTCAGACATGACCCTTCTATGTCTGACCGCTTAAAAAAGGCAACATCCACCAAAGGCTCTGCCCAACTGACGTCCGAACAGAACTGGGATCCTTCATGGCTTGAACATAAGCAGCAGTAAGCACCGAGAGCTGACCTGGACCAGACTGAGGCCTTATCTCAACTGTGCGCCCATAGACTGACTTTGAGTTTGGTTCATTAACTTCCTACACCGTTATGTTGTCTTGTTTGTTGTGCGGTTTGTCTTATGCCCTGCTCTTTGTGCTGTGTAAGAAGCCAAGTTGAATCACATGGTGAGATGTCATGAGTTTGGAATCCTGAACCTGCTTTATGATTGTGATTTAACTTTATGATTGAATGAAGCTGACATTGTGGAAGACACAACTGTGTTTATGCCTTCAGTGTGCTCATGACGCTCTGTTTTATAGCTGGTCAGTCAGAAGCACAGGTGACAACCTGGACTTGCAATTGGTATCTGAAGTGGTGGTAGTGAGGGGGTGGTCTCGTGGGACTGAGTTCTTAACTTGTGGGATCTGAGACTAACTCCAGCTACAAAATGCCAGAACTGAACTGAATCTTGGGGCACCTAGCTGTTGGCAGAGAACTGGTAAGTGTATGGAGGGGAAATTAGATAGATATAATCAAAGTTAAACATCTAAAGAGTTAATATTCTAACCATGGCTTAACAGCCTCCATGACATGATGCCTGAGTTATCTGACCAGTTTCACTCATGCCAAATCTATGTCCTCATCTTTTAAGTTCTACAAAAGTCCTACTTGTACTTGTGATACCATCGCCTTCAGTCTCTTCCATGATTCTCTCTCCCCCCTTTTTAAAATGCAATTGTTCTCTCTGGTTCTACCATTACTTCTTTCCACAAACACGTTTTACTCTCCTCTTTTCTAGCTTTTTAATCACTAGTTTTCCTCTCAAACCACTGTTCTTTTAGCATACATTTCTTATTGCAAATATTCTTTAAAGATTAATTTAGGATACATATGGCTGACACAACATACTCTCTCCTCAAAATATATAAAATCATAGAGATTTTTCAAAAGTATCTAACTGAGCTCCAAAACAAACAAACAAACAAACTCCAGGTGTCATAAATAAAGGAATATTCCACAGAGGTAAGCAAAAGTTGAAACAAAAAGACTCATGAAACCTGGGACCACATACAAACTGTGAGGTCTGGGACACTGACAAAAGCAGAAAGCCTGGAAACTAAGCCTAGCACACCACAATATATATATATATAGAGAGAGAGAGAGAGTGCTAAATGAAATAAGTAAGTCAGAGAAAGACAAATACCATATGATTTCACTCATTTGTGGAATTTAGGAAACAAAACAAACAAAGACAAAAAGAGACAAACCAAAAAATAGACTCTTAACTATAGAGAACAAACTGATGGTTACCAAAAGGGAGGTGGGTGGGGGGATGGATGAAATAGTTGAAGGGGATTAAGAGTACACTTACTGTGATGAGTGCTGAGTAAGGAATGGAATTGTTGAACCACTATATTTCACACCTGCAACTAATATAACAATGTATTTTAACTATATTGGAATTAAAATTTTTAAAAAAGTTATATGTGGATTTTCTACTGGGGGGGGCAGTGGCATTCCTAACCCCTGTGTTGTTCAAGGGTCAGCTGTACATCAAAACAGACTGTGATAAAACTATAGATCATCAAAGAGGAAGAGAAATTCCAAATGGCTACAAAGGAGAAAGCACTAATACTGATAGCAGAGTTAATGTGAGCAACAGTGGATCCAGAAGAAATAATGTCCTATCTTCAAGGTGCTGAGCAAAAATAATTATCAGTCTAGAATTTTATACCCAGTCAAATTACAAATCAAGAATTATCTAAGAAAGAAAGAAGAAAGAAAGAAGGGAGGGAAGGAGGGAAGGAAGGAAGGAGGGAAGGAAGGAAGGAAGGAAGGAAAAGGAAGAAGGGAAGGAGGGAAGAAGGA
>NW_028044430.1:0-442 GCF_054177405.1 Leptonychotes weddellii
ACCACTTTTTCCCTTCTGCTTCTTTAAAAAAATAATTGATTTGTCTATATTTGTATATGCTGTGAAATGATCACCACAATAAATCGAGTTTTAACGTCTGTCACCATACATAGTTACAAACTTTTTTTCTTACAATGAGAACTTTTAAGATCTACTCTCTTAGCAGCTTTCAGATATTCAATACAGTATTATTAAATACCGTCACCATGTTGCATATTACATCCCCAATACTTCATTATTTTCTTTTTCTTTTTTTTTTTATTCTTATGTTAATCCCCATACATTACATCATTAGTTCTAGATGAAGTGTTCCATGATTCATTGTTCGTGCACAACACCCAGTGCTCCATGCAGAACGTGCCCTCCTCAATACCCACCACCAGGCCAACCCATCCTCCCACCCCCCTCCCCTCTAGAACCCTCAGTTTGTTTTTCAGAGTCC
>NW_028044431.1:0-441 GCF_054177405.1 Leptonychotes weddellii
GCTTCTCCCTCTGACCCTCCTCCCTCTCATGCTCTCTGTCTCTCATTCTCTCTCTCTCAAATAAATAAATAAAATCTTTTAAAAAAAAAAAGATTTTGTTTATTTATTTGACAGAGAGAGACACAGTGAGAGCAGGAACAAGTGGGAGAGGGAGAAGCAGGCTTCCTGCTGAGCAGGGAGCCCGATGCGGGGCTCGATCTCAGGACCCTGGGATCATGACCCGAGCCGAAGGCAGACATCCAACGACTGAGCCACCCAGGTGCCCCACGTCTACGTCTTAACTACGTCTACTGCTATGTCTGAAATATGGAAAGGGAAGGGGAGAGGAATTGAAAGGAACTGTCACTTTACTTCACAGGTTTTATATGTATAAATTCACACATTAAAATGTACTGTTTTATAATTAAGTGAAGCTTTATCGACAAATCTATATAAACAATT
>NW_028044432.1:0-441 GCF_054177405.1 Leptonychotes weddellii
CTCAGGTCATGGTCCCAAGGTCCTGGGATCAAGCCCCACATCAGGCTCCCTGCTCAACGGGAATCCTGCTTCTCCCTCTCCCACTCCCCCTGCTTGTGTTCCCTCTCTCACTGTGTCTCTCTTTGTCAAATAATAAAATCTTAAAAATTTTTTTTAAATTTAATATGTCAAATTTTATACAATTAGTATGCTTGATTTGGGGCCTATTTCCCCTCCTCCTCTGTTGCTCCCTTCACCTCCTTCTCCCCCTGATCCTCCTTTTCCTTTGGTGTATTTCCCTACTACTAACATTCTATGTCAGTAGTCAAGGATTTTAACGTGTATTAAACCTTGTAGGAATAATCTCCCTTAATTACTCAGCCTATTCAAGTCTCTTGCAATTTCTAAATACTTACTTTTCCTGATAAACTTTGGGATTATTTTGTGAAGTTTGAAACCTTC
>NW_028044433.1:0-441 GCF_054177405.1 Leptonychotes weddellii
TGTAACACAGGAACAGGAAAGCCCTTCTCTTGATTGTCTTCTTTCTTTTGAATATTAGGATTTCATCTTCCGTGAGGGGCTGGTACATCCTCGATCTTTGGAGCTGCACGATCTGCTCATGTCGCTTTTGCATTTCTTCTGGGCTCAACGTGCTGTGCAGCTCGATCTCAGTATAGCAGTACCTGCCTGCCCATGAAAGATTTTTACAATATTTGGGCCTACTTGTTCTGAGGCCTGACAGGAGTATAATTTTAGATGGCTGCACCAGAAAAACGGAGAGACAGAATGAACAAAACGATGCAAAGAGCCATTCTAGTGACTTTTCATAACCATAGGTCAGCCCGTAAAATACAATGAAGAATGAAGATATACTGGAAGTAACAAAAACCAATAACCACGCTATATAAACGCAACATGAAGGCAAAACGATCCTGCTCTTCT
>NW_028044434.1:0-441 GCF_054177405.1 Leptonychotes weddellii
GTTTCCTGAGATTAAGAATTCCTCATATCAGTGAGGTCATATGATACATGTCTTTCTCTGACTGACTTATTTCGCTTAGCATAATACCCTCTAGTTCCATCCACGTTGTTGCAAATGGCAAGATTTCATTTTTTTGATGGCTGTGTAGTAGTCCATTGTATATATATGCCACATCTTCTTTATCCATTCATCTGTCGATGGACATCTTGGCTCTTTCCACAGTTTGGCTATTGTGGACATTGCTGCTATAAACATCGGGGTGCACGTACCCCTTCGGATCCCTACATTTGTATCTTTGGGGTAAATACCCAGTAGTGCAATTGCTGTGACCCCAATTCTTTCATTGTGTACTTGTACACTAGATAATTTTGGATTATCAGTGCAGGAAATAGTGACTTAAAGTATACATTAGTAGAGAAGAGGGCTCAAAATGGCCACATA
>NW_028044435.1:0-441 GCF_054177405.1 Leptonychotes weddellii
GTGGCGCAGTTGAGCCGCCTAATACTGCTTTCCGCTCAGGTTGTGATCTCAGGGTCCTGAGAGATCAAGCCCCACATAGGGCTACATGCTCAGCACCCAGTCTGCCTGAGGTTCTCTCTCCTTCTCCCTTTCCCCCCGCCCCTCCCACTTGTGCTCTCTCTCTCTCTAAAATAAATAAATTAAAAAAAAAGTCCGTGAAGTTTCAGAGTCCATGTCTGTCACATAACAGCACTCTGGGAAAGAAAAAAAAAAAAAATACCAAAACTGGCCTAAATGGTTAATTCATCCCTAGAAATCATTGCTTATACCATTAAAAACAAAAATAAAACCAGTCCTATTACTCTACCTGTAACTGATTGCAAATGAGGAATTAATTTGCTAGGGTCAATGGCCACCATGTAAAAGAACAGAGATTATGGATTTGACTCTATGCAATAAGGT
>NW_028044436.1:0-441 GCF_054177405.1 Leptonychotes weddellii
CTTCTGGTTATAGACACATTCATGTACCAACCAAGGGAAAAAGAGCCAATAATTTTATTTCAATGGAAAGTCTTCTAACTTCAGACATTCAATCTGTGGAACCATAATTACAGACAAAACCAGAATAAGTACATTCGGTACAGAGCTATAAAGGGTTCATTCTCTATTGATTACCTATAGCAGGGTCCACAAGCACAGAACAGAGAAGACACTTGCTCTGCCATTGCCTTAAAATTCAATAATACAGCCATTTGTACACCATGGAAAACTAAGGTTTCCATGCTGTTTTCTCTTAATAAAGCTGCTCAAATATTATTAATTTTCAATAGTTCTATTCTGACTTGCTCCTTTGTCCTTTGACTTGCCCACGGAGAGAATTAACCACTGGCTTATCATTTTTTCCATAGTACTTTTCATTATACCACTTCTCACCATGTGAGA
>NW_028044437.1:0-441 GCF_054177405.1 Leptonychotes weddellii
AATAAACACAGAGAAATAGACCTCTACAGGAAGAATTTAGAGTTGGGAGATTTACTTGTCCTCTTTCAATTTTGCTTCTGAAAAAATGATTCTTAATAAGAGAGATGTAAGTTAAGCTTGCTTCAGTATTAGGAGACAGTCGTGGGCAACTTCCAGAAGTCATTGTTAGTGCAGTAGTTCTGGGCGTCTCCAGAAAGTTCTTCCAGTTAAAGAATTCAGAATGCAGGGGCTATAGAAATCATGATGATGAGTACCTTCTCTGATACTTCAAATACTAATTTGTAATGAAGACCCATGGAAGCAACCCTGATGTTTGCCCAGTTTCTCTGCACTCCTCAGAGAGCATTTGCCTGCCTTCCTAAAGAAGATGCATGTCTGGAGGGAGGTGAGACAGCCATTAAACCCAGAAGGTATTTGTCCTCCTTTCTTTTGACATTTTAT
>NW_028044438.1:0-441 GCF_054177405.1 Leptonychotes weddellii
TGTAACACAGGAACAGGAAAGCCCTTCTCTTGATTGTCTTCTTTCTTTTGAATATTAGGATTTCATCTTCCGTGAGGGGCTGGTACATCCTCGATCTTTGGAGCTGCACGATCTGCTCATGTCGCTTTTGCATTTCTTCTGGGCTCAACGTGCTGTGCAGCTCGATCTCAGTATAGCAGTACCTGCCTGCCCATGAAAGGTTTTTACAATATTTGGGCCTACTTGTTCTGAAGCATGACAACAGTATAATTTTAGATGGCTGCACCAGAAAAACGGAGAGACAGAATGAACAAAACGATGCAAAGAGCCATTCTAGTGACTTTTCATAACCATAGGTCAGCCCGTAAAATACAATGAAGAATGAAGATATACTGGAAGTAACAAAAACCAATAACCACGCTATATAAACGCAACATGAAGGCAAAACGATCCTGCTCTTCT
>NW_028044439.1:0-441 GCF_054177405.1 Leptonychotes weddellii
CTGCATTTGCTAACTTCAAGTCTCTGTCACATTTTGCTGATTCTCACGATATTACAAATTTTTTTGTTATTAAATTTGTTACAGTGATCTTTGATCAGTGATTACAACTCACTGAAAGCTCAAATATGGTTAGCATTTTTTTAAGCAATAACTTATTCTTAATTAACTTATTCTTAATCTTAATTAACTAATTCTTAATCAATTCTTAACACTTGCTCTGCCATTGCCTTAAAATCCAATAGTACAGCCATTTGTACACCATGGAAAACTAAGGTTTCCATGCTGTTTTCTCTTAATAAAGCTGCTCAAATATTATTAATTTTCAATAGTTCTATTCTGACTTGCTCCTTTGTCCTTTGACTTGCCCACGGAGAGAATTAACCACTGGCTTATCATTTTTTCCATAGTACTTTTCATTATACCACTTCTCACCATGTGAGA
>NW_028044440.1:0-14939 GCF_054177405.1 Leptonychotes weddellii
GGGTGGGGGGAATTGGAGGGAGAGATGAACCATGAGAGACTATGGACCTGAGAATCAAACAGGGTTTTAGAGGGGAGGGGGGAGGGGGGATTGGTTAGCCCGGTGATGGGTATTAAGGAGGGCACATACTGCATGGAGCACTGGGTGTTATACGAAAACAATGGATCGTGGATCACTACATCAAAAACTAATGATGTATTGTATGGTGACTAACATAACATAATAAAATTAAAAAAAAAAAAAGAAAATGTTTGCTCTAGCTTTTCATGAAAATTTTTTGTTAGGCTTTAGAAATCTCCATCTGGGGGCACCTGGGTGGCTCAGGCATTAAGTGTCTGCCTTCGACTCAGGTCATGATCTCAGGGTCCTGGAATCGATCCCCGAATCGGGCTTCCCTGCTCCAAAGGAAGCCTCCTTCTCCCTCTCTCACTCCCCCTGCTTGTGTTCCCTCTCTCCCTGTGTCTCTCTCTGTCAAATAAATAAATAAAATCTTTAAAAAAAAACAGAAATCTCCATCTGTTTCTTATATACTGTTTTTTTTTTAATTTTTTATTTTGTATTGTAATAGCATATTAAATCACATATTGAAAGCAAATGCCTTTTCTGTTCTGGGGGATTAGGAATGTTATTGATTAAAACCAATTTGGCTCCCTGAGAATAGTTCTCAGGCTTTTTGATTCTGCCTTCTGTAATCTTGGTTCCATCTTCTGAGTCATTCTTCTTCTAGGAGAAATGGCTCAGATTTGCATCTGGGTAGGTCTCAAGACATAGAAGGATGGGGGACAAGAGGCCTCTTTTCATTTTGAACAGTCCCTATCCTTGTCAGCCCAAGCTAGCACAAATCCTTTAAAAATTTGTGGGTTTACCGCATAAGGTAATATAATCCACTCCATCAGAAAAAAGCCACTCTTACACCTATCTTCAATCCAGGCTCATTTCCACTGAAAAGTCAAGGAGCTATGAGACAATACCCTTTTACTTCTTTGAAGCCCTTTCATCTAGAGGAGAAGCTACAGGGGCCACTTCAAATTTCTCAAGGTCTTATCAAAGACTCATAGTTGCACTGATGACTTAATCTGATCTCAACTAGATTTTGAAATAAAATCCCTTTAAAGCTCTTACTTGAAGGACTGAAACCAATTTTAGTGGTTAAATAAGTGGAAAGGCAAGAAAAGCTGATTCTCAGGAAAAAGTATAGATAAGTATTTGAATATATCAATAATAGGAAGTATAAGAAAATAAAGTAAAACTATCATTTTTAAAATGGCAATAATATGACGTATCACTCAGGGGCTGGTTAATTTTGCCTCTTAAATTTCAAATGTAAAAACATTTGGGTGGAAGATAACCTGATTTTGGACCTCCTGCATTATAAATTATTATTTTTTTTAAACATTTTATTTATTCATTTGAGACACAGAGATACAAAGAGAGAGAGCATGAGCAGGGAGAGAGGCAGAGGGAGAAGGAGAAGCAGGCTCCCTGCTGAGCCAGGAGCCCAATGTGGGGCTCGATCCCAGGACCCTGGAATCATGACCTGAGCCGAAGGCAGATGCTTAACCATCCGAGCCACCCAGGTGCCCCTATAAATTATTATTACTTTTTTTTTAAAGATTTTTATTTATTTATTTGACAGAGAGAGAGATAGCGAGAGCAGGAACACAAGCAGTGGGAGAGGGAGAAGCAGGCTTCCCGCTGAGCAGGGAGCCCGATGTGGGGCTCGATCCCAGGACCGTGGGACCATGACCTGAGCCGAAGGCAGACGCTTAACGACTGAGCCACCCAGGCGCCCCCCTATAAATTATTTTTAAGGTGCCAGTCATTGCCTACATTCTTCCTTTCTTCTTTCAGCTTCTCTGCCTTATGGTCAGCTCTTTATGAAGTCAGTCTGTACTATACCTATTGTATTTCTTCCTGACAGAATGCCTCTGGACCAACTAAAGAAGGGAACAGGATTTCATGTAAAAATGTGATCATTAACTGCTCAACTGGATTAACTAAAGTGGGTTATTTTACTTGCATTATTTAATTCTCATAATAATCACTGATACATTTTAAAAACTCAACTGATAACTTTTAAAACCAAAAGAAAAATCAATATTCATTTAAAGTCATGGAAAGAGACACTATTTCTGAACAAATTCAACGTCTAAGAAAGAGACTCACAAATTTATTTAAATGGAAAGATCAGCCATAGAAACTTAAAGTAAATCAAATGCTAACCAGCCATGGCCTGTTTCATTATCTCCAAGTGAAAGCCAATCTCTGGAAATTGTGGGCTTATGAATCAATATAATTTACTTGCTGCTTTTACTTCCTGCCAAATATTGTCTGTCTGCAGAAAAATGAACAATGACCAAAATCTTCCTCTCACAGGTAATAACAGACAAAGGTTACAAAAGTTTTGTCAGAAGAAAGTCATTTATTTAACATATTTATAAGGCACCCACCATGTGTCAGGTGAGGCCTTGAAAATATTGAAATTCTGCCTGAATGGAAGACTTCTCTATAGGAAAAGAAAGATGACTTTGTAATTCAAAGAGTATGCTTTCACTGTAATTTATGATTATGAAACTTATTTCAGAAGTGTACCAATTTTATGCAACTCAAAATGTAAAACCTTCTTTCTTTAAATAGTTTAAATCAAATGAGGTATTAAAAATTGTTCTAAATGTGGGAATAATGGTGAATTATATACCTACAAGGAATAACTTTTTTACTATTAGGAATTCAAATTTGTTATCTTTAATGCTCTATCAATGCTCATTTTATAAGAGGTCTATATATGTATTTATTTATAATGAAGCCCAAAGACATTAATTAAACTAAGAGGTAGTTAGTAGATGTGGGTTGTATTTTTAGTATGGCATTAATTAACATTTTTGTCTTGGAATTCCTCTATGCCAGATGTCAACAAACTTTTCCTGTAAAGGGTCAGATACTAAAAATTTTAGGTGTGGACCAGTCTCTGTAGCAGCTACTCAGTTCTGTAGTTGTAAAGGGAAAGCAGTAATAGACAATACCTAAACAAATGAGTGTATCTGAGTTCCCATAAAACTTTATTTCAAAAACATGAGGTGGGTTGGATTTGGCCTGTGGGACGTAATTTGCCAATCTGTGATATATACCAGAAGTATATTTTTCTTATTATCAATTTCAAGATCTCTTTCCCTTTTTGTCTTTATTTTATGTAATAACTTTTTATTGTTTAGTCCTTATTTATTCTTTTTCAAAAAGTAATAGTAAACCTCAAATACAATTGGTATTTTCATACATTTTTCACCATACCTTAAAAATTACATACTTTAACTCTTAGTTTCATGTGAATTAATAACCATAGCATTTTCTTAAGCTACTTTTATTACTACATGTTAGTAAACCTGCATAAGTTCATACATTTTGCTGACAGTAGCTTCCACTGAAAATCTTAACTTTTACTCAATAACAATACATTGGTGCTAGATAGTATCATGTAACTATGGAATATCAGACCAGGGAAAGATGAAAGGTAAAAGGATTTGTCCTGTGCTTCATTAGCAACAGAGACTCCTGAAATTCTCCTAACATGTAGGATGTTGCTTTTTATACTATATCATGATAATTTTGAAGCTGGCTTCGTTTATTAATGTGCATCATTTTCAGTTATATTCATGGTCCTTTTCAATTCTCAGTAGAATCTCTACTGAAGTTGAAGTAATTTGGGTGAGTGTTATTTCATTTCTCTTGATAAATATAAATAGTAAGTGCTTTTTGGGTATTATTCTCTGTAGCTGACTATACAATTTGCAACCTTCATAATTAAAAACATATGAGAATACAAGCTCAATCAGAAAAACATTTAAGCTCTTTTATATAAGGGAATATTAGATGTTTTTCTTGACACTTTACATAGTAAAACCTAGCACCTGACTGCACTAACTTATACTCCCCTTAATAATTATGTTGTTTTCCTTAATAATTACAGCATTTGCTTTTGGCTAAATGTTTTCAAGTTATTTGGGTAAAAAAAAAAAAAAGAAAAGGTGACACAAGAAAATTCCTAAATCCTAAAGAGCTGTTTGTTTTTTTTCACATTGTTTGGTGTGACTAGTAAATTATGACTATATAGTCAACAATATCACATTTTTAGAGTAGAACAGTTGATAAAAAAATATTTCAGTATTCCTATCAAGGAATCCTTAATTTTTACATTAAAATGTTTTAAATTAAAACAAACTAAAACGATTATCCTGAAAGAGGTATTTTTACAAAGCTCTCAAATTTCTGCCTTTTCCTATATGTCTTCTGATATTTGATTTTTTTTAATGTATTTTCTTCCCAAGGAAATAATATCTACAAAGATCTTATTTTTATTTTTGTAAAGATTTTTATTTATTTATTTGACAGAGAGAGACACAGTGAGAGAGGGAATACAAGCAGGGGGAGTGGGAGAGGGAGAAGCAGGCTTCCCGCAGAGCAGGGAGCCCGATGCGGGGCTCGATCCCAGGACCTGGAATCATGACCTGAGCCAAAGGCAGACGCTTAACGACTGAGCCACCCAGGCACCCCATACAAAGATCTTATTTTTAAATCAAAGCTAAGTTTGTGTGCATATGCACAGAAATATTCTTTTCTCTTAATTCCTAAGTGGTTGGTGTGTTTTTTTTTTAACATAAAGATTTCACCAATCACTTATATAAAGAATAGCTTATCCATTTACATTTTGTTTAAATAAGATGAAGAATCAAGAATAATTTTACTTGTCTTCATTCATTCATTCCTCTCTAATTTTGATTTAAAAACTTAGGATAATACACTTTATCACTATTTGTTATCTTTATGTTAAATGTTATAAACACATATACAGCAATTAGGAGTTTTTGTTCACTAGGTTTTGTCACTAGGTTTTCTGGTAATTGTACCAAGGTTTCCTATTTGAAAGGATGTTGCTGTTAGTTTCTGATTCCTGAAGGCCATACCTCTCTAAAAGGTAGAAATATTCTCCTGTATTTTCTTGTGGTTAAATTTTACAGTCCTTTTATGAGACAGATTAACGAATATTCTTTGATATCTTGTATATAATTCACTCTAAACTTAATTTTTAGAATGGTATTAATGCTGAAGACATGTATACATTTTCATTATGTTTCAATGGAAAATGAAGGTGACAATTCAGATTCCAGTAGTAACTGGCCACTACTGTATCATGGAAATTTGTATTTTCAGATGAAACAGTTTCAAAATTCCTGGAGGAGTCATCGCAAAAATGTTTTGGAAACAACAACAAAATCCAATGACAGCAAAAATAGTGACTATATTTTCACCACTTACTCTTAACTTCAAATACTATATATAACTGTTTTTGATTACAATGTTGATAGAAAAAACTTATCTACCAAGAAAATTTTATGTCTCATTTTCTTCCTTAAATATTAGACAGTTTAAAGAAAATACTTTCACTTATATGAAAGTTACTTCCTGAAAAACAATAAACACGGCTGTGTTTTGAAATATCTTTGTGATATATCTGAAGTAACATGATGAATAAAGCTCATTGGATATTATTAAAAGGCCAACATTTTCAATATGAATTTTTGAGCTTTATATAATAAATCTGAAATACATCCAACATATTATCAGGTCTCTGGAACACAGCTGATAAAAAAAGAGTTTTTTTAAGACATAATGCTGTTGTATAAATAATAGACTGCTATATAGTGCAAACAATAACTTTAGTATGCATTAGGAAACTAAAGAATTCACTAGACTCACTGTATTATAATATTTGCTTTACTGCAGTGGTCTGAAACTGAATCCATCGTATCTATGAGGTATGCCTAGACCTAGAAATTGTATGAATACATATTGTATTTTGAGGAAGGCACTCCTAAGGTAGTGGTTCCTTCATTCCATTCCCATATTATAGGGCTTCTCTTTTCACTTGCAAAAGCATTTAGGTTAGATTAAAAAAAAAAAAAAAGTAACAGTAACAAAGACTGGGTAGCATTATTTACACTGCATATAAAATGACAGAAGATAACATGAGCAAAATTATGATCTAAAACATATAGAAATTTAATGTAAAACACCCTTGGGAAATTCCATGGTTCTGTTGATCACATAAGAATCAATGCCCTTTGGTAACACAAAGACATATTGTAATTAAATTTGCAAAATATAGTGATAAAGAAAAAATTGTAAAAGCAGCAAGACAACACAAGTCCTTAACTTACAAGGGAAAACCCATAAAGCTAGCTAAAGATTTCTGAGCAAAATTGGCAAGGTAGATGGGAATGGCATGATACATTTAAAGTGCTGAATGGGAAAAATCTGCAGCCAAGGATACTCTATCCAGCAAGGCTATCATTCAGAGTAGAAGAGATAGTCTCCCAGACAAAACAAAAACTAAAGGAGTTCATGACCACTAAACCAGCCCTGCAAGAATACTAAATGGGGCTCTTTAAGTGCAGAGGAGAGTGACAAACACACAAAAGGATCAGAGTAATCTCCAGAAACAACAAAACAAGTAATAAGATGGCACTAAATACATGTTTATAAATAATTATTTTGAACGTAAATGGACAAAGCATTCCAATCAAAAGACAAAGGGTGTCAGAATGGATTAAAAAAAAAAACAAAACAAGACACATCTATATGCCGCCTACAAGAGATTCATTTTATACCTTAAGACACCTGCAGATTGAAAGTGAGGGAGGGGAGAATCATTGTAATCATGTAAATGGATGTCAAAAGAAAGCCAGAGTAGCAATACCTATATTGGACAAACGAGACTTTAAATAAAGACTGTAAAAAGAGACAAAGAAGGGCATTATATAATCAAAAAAGGGACAATCCAACAAGAAGATATAACAATTATAAACACTTGTGAACCCAATATGAAAGCACCCAAATATATAAAACAATACCAAACATGAAGGAACTAATTGATAATCACACATAAATAGTAGGGGACCTTAACATCCCTCTTATATCAATGGACTCACCATCTAAACAGAAAATAAACAAGAAAAGAATAGCTCTGTATGACACACTGGACCAGATGGACTTAACAGATATATTCAGAACATTTCATTCTAAAATAGCAGAATACACATTCTTTTTCAAGTCCACATGGGACATTCTCCAGAACAGATCACATATGTGGTCACAAAACCGGCCTCAAGAAATACAAAAGGACTGAAATCATACCATGCACCTTTTCTTTCTCTCTTTTTAAAAAGATTTTATTTATTTATTTGAGAGAGAGAGCACAAGTGCAAATGGGGGGAGGGACCAGGGTAGAAGGACAAGCGGACTCCCTGCTGAGCAGGGAGCGGGACCCCAGGCTCAATCCCAGGACCCTGGAATCATGACCTGAGCAAAAGGCAGACACTTAACTGACTGAGCCATCTAGGTGTCCCACCATGCATCTTTTCTGACTACAATGCTATGAAACCAGAAGTCAGCCCTAAGAAAAAATTTGGAAAGACCACAAATACATGGAAGTTAAACAACATGTTACTAAAGAATGAATGGATCAACCAAGAAATTAAAGAAGAAATAAAAAATACATGGAAACAAATGAAAATGAAAACATGACAGTCCAAAACCTTTGGGATGCAACAAAAGCAGTCCTAAGAGGGAAGTATTTAGCAATACAGGCCTACCCCAAAAAGCAAGAAAAATCTCAAATAAACAACCTAAGCATACACATAAGGGAACTAGAAAAAGAACAACAAATGAGCATAAAGCCAGCAAAAGAAGGAAAATAATAAAAGATTAGAGCAGATAAAAATTATATAGAAACAACAACAACAACAAACAACAGAACAGATCAATGAAACCAGGAGCTGGTTTGTTGAAAAAATTAATAAATTCATAATCCCCTAGCCAGACTTTTCAAAAAGAAAAGAAAAATAACCCAAATAAATACATTCACAAATGATAGAGGAGAAATAACAACCAACACCACAGAATATTATAAAAAATGATATGCCAACAAATTGGACAACCTAGAAGAAATGGATAAATTCATAGAAACATATAACCTACCAAAACTGAAACAGGAAGAAACAGAAAACTTGGACAGACCAATAACTAGCAAAAAAATTGCATCAGTAATCAAAAAAACTCCAACCAAACAAAAGTCCAGGGGCAGATGGCTTCACGGGAATTCTACCAAACATTTAAAGAAGAGTTAACATCTGTTCTTCTCAAACTATTCCAAAAAATAGAAAAGGAAGGAAAACTTCCAAATTCATTCTATGATACCAGCATTACCTGATACCAGAACCAGATAAAGACTCCTCTAAAAAAGAGAACTATAGGCCAATATCCCTGATGAACATGGATGCAAAAATTCTTAATAAAATACTAGCAACTTGAATCCAACAGTACATTAAAAGAATCATTCACCATGATCAGGTGGGATTTATTCCTGGGTTGCAAGGATGGCTCAATATTCACAAGTCAATCAATGTGATATACCACATTAATAAAAGAAAAAAAACGTATGATCATTTCAACAGATGCATGATAATCATTTGACAAAGTACATCTATTCCTGATAAAAACCCTCAACAAGATAGGTTTAGAGGAAACATACTTCAGCATAATAAAGATGATCTATGAAAAACCCACAGCTAATATCATCCTCAATGATGAAAAACTGAGAGCTTTTCTTCTATGGTCAGGAACAAGACAGGAATGTCCACTCTTACCACCATTACTTAATAAAGTTCTGGAAGTCCTAGCCATAGAAATCAGACAACAAAAAGAAATAAAAGGCATTCAAATTGGTACGGAAGAAATCAAACTTTTACTACGTGCAGATGACATGATACTCTATATAGAAAACGCAGAAGACGCCACCAAAAAATTGCCAAAACTGATACATGAATTCCATGAAGTTGTAGGATACAAAATCAATTTACAGAAATCTGATGCATTTCTATACACAATAATGAGCCAAGGGAAAGAGAAATCAAGGAATTACTGCCATTTACAATTGCACCAAAAACCGTAAGATACCTAGGAATAAATCTAACTAAAGAGGTAAAACACCTGTACTCTGATAACTATAAAATACTAATGAAAGAAACTTAAGAGGATACAAAGAAATGGAAAGGCATTCATGCTCATGGATTGGAAGAACAAATATTGTTAAAATGTCTATACTACCCAAAGCAATCTACACATTCAGTGCAATCCCAATCAAAATACCAATAGCATTTTTCACAGAGCTAGAACAAACAATCCTGAAGTTTGAATGTAACTACAAAACACTGTGATTAGCCAAAGCAACCCTGAAAAAGAAAGGCAAAGCTGGAGGCATCACAATTCCAGACTTCAAGCTATATTACAAAGCTGTAGTCCTCAAGACAGTATGGTAGTGGCACAAAAATATACATAAAGATCAATAAAACAGAACAGAAAACCCAGAACTGAACCCACAACTCGATGGTCAACTAATTTTCAACGAAGTAGGAAAGAATATCCAATGGGAAAAAGACAATCTCTCCAACAAATGGTGTTGGGAAAACCAGAAAGAACATGCAAAAGAACAAAAGTGGACCACTTTCTTACACCATACACAAAAATAAGTTCAAAATGGATGAAAGACCTAAACATGAGACTTAAACCATAAAAATCCTAGAGGGGAACACAGACAGTAACCTCTTTGACATCAGCCATAGCACTTCTTTCTAGATGTCTCCTGAGGCAAGGGAAACAAAAGCATCAACAAACCACTGGGACTACATCAATATAAAAAGCTTCTCCACAGTGACGGAAACAATCAACAAAGCTAAAAAGCATCCTGCAGAATGGGAGAGGATATTTGCAAATGACATATCTGATAAAGGGTTAGTATCCAAAATACATAAAGAACTTACAAAACTCAACACCCCAAAACCAAATAATCCAATTAAAAAGTGGGCAGAAGACATAAGTATGCATTTTTCCAAAGACATCGAGATAGCCAACAGATACATGAAAAGATGCTGAAGAGCAATGATCGTCAGGGAAATACAAATCAAAACTACAGTAAGGGAACACCTCACACCTGTCAGAATGGCTAAAATCAACAACACAAAAAACAAAAGGCGTTGGCAAGAATGTGACCCTCTTGCACTGTTGGTGGGAATGCAAACTGGTGCTGCCACTCTGAAAAACAGTATGGGGGGTACCTGAAAAAGTTAATAACAGAACTATCCTAATCCAGCAATTGCACTACTAGGTATTTAACCAAAGAATACAAAAATATTAATTTAAAGGGACACTTGCACCCCAATGCTTATAGCAGCATTATCTACAACAGTCAAACTATGGAAACAGCTCAAGTATTCAATGACTGATGAATGGAGAAAGATGTGGTATACACATAAAATGGATACAACTGAGCCATAAAAAATGAAATCTTGATACTTGCAAGGATGTGGACTGAGCTAGAGAGTATTATGCTAAGCAAAGTAAGTCAGTCAGAGAAAAACAAATACCATATGATTTCACTCATATGTGGAATTTAAGAAACAAAACAAATGAACAAGGTGGGGGAGAGAAGGAGGGAAACCAAGAAAGAGACAGTTAAGAAACTACAGAGAACAAACTGATGGTTACCAGAGGGGAGGTGGGTGGGGGAATGGGTAAAATAGATGATGAGGATTAAGGAGTGCACTTGCTGTGATAAGTACCAGGTATTGTATGGAAGAGCTAAAACACTATATTGTACACCTGAAACTAATATTACATTGTATATTAACTAAATGGAATTTAAATAAAAACTTAAAAAAAAAAAAAGAATCGATGCCCCTTGATGAGTACACTATGTGACTCAGGACAAATGGGAGACAGGACTCACCTTTTACTTAAAAGCAGGATACCTGAGGAAATCTGTCATGTTTAACTTTGAATACACACTTATTTCTTATATTATTACTTACGGTGGAATACTACCCAAATTCAAAAATTTTGCATTTTATTTTGTCCACATATCCTCAATCCAGTGTTCACTCATAACAAACCTAAGACTTTGCTTTATATCCCAGGCCACAATAGCCTGAGAATGTACAGGGGGATAAATATGTAATTTCTTTCAAAAAAAAAAATTTTTTTTTAACCATTTTCATACCCAAATTTTCCAATGGAAAGTTATAGGCTGTGATTCTTTGACTTCCTTCCTCACCTGATAAAAGGGAGAGTTCTGATACACTTGAAATTCTTTGCTCTGGAGGTTAGTTAGCCTTTAGTCACACCTTGTCATGGCTTTTTTCCCCATAAGGTTTACTGTGCTGAGACATATGCAGACTGAATGAATGAGGGGATTGTATTTTCCACACCTTTCTGTCCCCAACCCCCCTCCAAACCATATGCATCAGTGATGACCATATAAGACTTCAGTGAACGCCTAGCTTACGCTTCAGAATTATGTTTTTATCACTTATAAATTAAGGCAAAAGTAACAGAATTAGAGTGAATAAGTAATGGATTACAACACATCATCAGAATCAAAATGTAGGAAGCTTTTGGAGTTGAGGGCATAAGAAAAATTCTGATACTCACCTTTGTTAAGAAAAAATGGTGCACTAATGAATTTATGGATACCACAAATGTCTGCAATTCTAAGTACACTGCACATAAGAAGTATGGTTAGCCAGAAACACATTTTTATTATTATTTAGGATCTTTACTGTATGGATATAATTGTAAGCAAACAAACAAATCATAAATTACTTTAAATCAAAGCTATATCTTATTTAAAACTATAATTCATTAGGTATTATATTAAGTTGGATAAGGTACCTATGTGAAAAATTTTGCTTAATAACTTACTGAAATTGAAGGTGAAAAAAGAGTGGTCTGTTTACAAACTTACTTTTTAAAATTATGTGGAGTAAAATTTATGTAAAAATTAAAAATTTCCACTAAAAAATTTAAAGCCCTATACTATAGTGTGTGTTAAGGAAAGACAGGATGCAACCAACTCTCTCAAAGAGCTCTTTCAAACTTAACACAACTAATCTCTCTTGACCTTGTACTCTTTCACAAAACAATTCTTTTTCTTACCTTATTTGAGATTTTTAGAAGTTCTATATTTGCTATTTATCATTCTAATGAAATCTCTCTATAAAGTCACCCAAATCTCCAAATTCATAAACACAGAAAAATTTCCAGCCCCTGTTTCTTGACCATTCAATGGCATTTCACACTATTCACTTCCTACCTCAGTTTCTTGGCTTTCTCTTAGAGGTCTCCTCTCCTCAGCCTGTCCTTTCAATGGTGCTGATCCAGGCTTTATACCTTCTGCTCCTCTTTGCTGTCTCTGAGAAATGTTAAACTATTCTTCTGCTCTAGCTTTCACAATTGAGCCAAAGTTGATACAGAAGCGTAGGATTCATTGCCACTTTATCTCCTGCTACACGTCCATGGAATAAAACAGATGCTGTTTCTTTTTCTTTTTTTCTTTTTTAATTTTTTTTATTTATTTTTTTTTTTAAAGATTTTATTTATTTATTTGAGAGAGAGAATGAGATAGAGAGCATGAGAGGGGGGAGGGTCACAGAGAGAGGCAGACTCCCTGCTGAGCAGGGAGCCCGACGTGGGACTCGATCCCGGGACTCCAGGATCATGACCTGAGCCGAAGGCAGTCGCTTAACCAACTGAGCCACCCAGGCGCCCACAGATGCTGTTTCTAAGTCCTTCCAGATTTATTCACTTCCCAAATCTATCACACTGTGAACTGAGAAGAGGGTCCATTTCCCTAGATGAAGTTTAATAATCATGGGCAAATCTCAACCAAGGATAGAGGAATGAACCCAAAGAACTATAAACTAGCTGCTCTGGGTGTCTTTTTGCCAGAATACAGCTCACAGATGGTTCAGAAACTTTACATTAAAGAGTACCTACTAGGCATACAACATCATGCCAGGAGAAGTGGTGCGGGAGTGCACTGCAGGAATCTGCTGGGTTTGGAGATTCCAAATGGGGTCGTGTGCCAGAGATAGAAATGCTCGGTCACAGGCTGGGTGAGCACGGAGTGAGGCCAGAGACCGGGGAGACAGGAGTGATTGACTGTTCTTCTCTGGGGGCACACTGAGGAGTGGGGCCCCGAGTTCTCGCCTCCTCCAGGGCAGAGATTGGGAGACCGCCATTTTCACTCGCGTCCTCCAAAGCTGTACATAAAGCTTGCAGGGAACAAAAGCTACGGAGAGCAAACCCGAGCAGATTACTTAGCCTGGCCACTGGCAAGGGTGGGGCAATTCTGCCTCCAGCAAAGACATTTCAGAACCACTGCAAGAGGCCCCTCCCCCAGAAGATCAGCAAGAACAGCCAGCCAAGACCAAGTTTACTGATCAATGAGAACGGCAGAACTCCAGCGCTAGGGGAATACTGCACATAGAATTCATGGCTTTTTTCCCACGATTCTTTAGTCTTTCAAAGTTAATTTTTTTAATTTTCTTTTTTTTCTTTTTCTATCTCTTTTTGAATTTTTATTTTTCCCTTTTTCAACCATCATCTTATCAATCCCTTTTTTAAAAATCTTTTTATTTTTCATTTTTAGAGTCATATTCTATCCCTTCATTGTAGTTAACCTTATTTTTGGTATATATATAAGTTGTTCTCTCTTTAAAATTTTGGGATACAGTTTCTTCTAACAAAATATACCCTAAATCTCTAGTGTATGGCTTTGTTCTAGTCTCCAGCCTGATCACATTCTCTACCTTTCTTTTTAATTTCTCTTCTTTCTTTTTTCAACCAACTTCTTACCAATTCCTTTTATAAAATCTTTTATAATTTTCATCTTTAAGTCATATTCCATCCCTTCATCGTATTTACCCTTATTTTTGTACATACATAAGTTTTTCTTTCTTTAAAATTTTGGGAGGCACTTTCTTCTAACAGACCAAAATACGCCCCAAATCTAGTGTGTGGCACTGATCTATTCACCAGCCTGATCATATTTGATCATATTCTTTTTTTTTTCTTTCTTTCTTTTTCTTTTTTCTTTCTTTCCCCTTCTTTTCCCCCCGTCTCAGGTCTCTTCTGATTTGTTTAGTGTATATTTTTCTGGGGTCCTTGTAACCCCGTTAGCATTTTGTTCTCTCATTCATCTATTCTCCTCTGCACAAAATGACAAGACGGAAAAACTCACCTAAAAAAAAAAGAACAAGAGGCAGTACCAACTGCCAGGGACCTAATCAATACGGACATCAGTAAGATGTCAGAACTAGAGTTCAGAATGACGATAATAAAGATGCAAGGTGGGCTTGAAAAAAGCATGGAATACTAGAGAAACCCTTTCTGGAGAAATAAAAGAACTAAAATCTAACCAAGTCGAAGTCAAAAGGCTATTAATGAGGTGCAATAAAAAATGGAGGCTCTAACTGCTAGGATAAATGAGGCAGAAGACAGAATTAGTGATACAGAAGACCAAACGATGGAGAATAAAGAAGCTGAGTAAAAGAGAGATAAACAACTACTGGATCACGAGGGCAGAATTCAAGATAAGTGATACCATAAGACGAAACAATATTAGAATAACTGGGATCCCCGAAGAAGAAGAAAGACAGAGGTGGGCAGAAGATATATTGGAGCGAATTATAGCAGAAACTTGCCTAATTTGGGGAAGGAAACAGGCATCAAAATCCAGGAGGCACAGAGAACCCCCCTCAAAATCAATAAAAATAGGTCAACAACCCAACATCTAATAGTAAAACTTACAAGTCTCAGAGACAAAGAGACAATCCTGAAAGCAGCTCGGGAGAAGAGATCTGTAACCTACAATGGTAGAAACATTAGATTGGCAACAGACCTATCCACAGAGACCTGGCAGGCCAGAAAGGACTGGCATGATATATTCAGAGCACTAAACGAGAAAAATATGCAGCCAAGAATACTATATCCAGCTAGGCTGTCATTGAAAATAGAAGGAGAGATAAAAAGCTTCCAGGACAAACAAAAAC
>NW_028044441.1:0-9421 GCF_054177405.1 Leptonychotes weddellii
TGCTCTCTGTCTCTCATTCTCTCTCAAATAAATAAATAAAATCTTTAAAAAAAAAAAAGATTTTTATTTATTTCAGAGAGAGAATGAGATAGAGAGCATGAGAGGGGGAGGGTCAGAGGGAGAAGCAGACTCCCTGCTGAGCAGGAAGCCCGATGCGGGACTCAATCCTGCGACTCCAGGATCATGACCTGAACGGAAGGCAGTCGCTTAACCAGCTGAGCCACCCAGGCGCCCCCAGAGTAAAGGTTTTAAAAAGTCAGATCATTTCCCTTTTCTGCTCAAAACTCTTGGAATAAAACCAAAAATCTTTACCACAGTCTACAACACCCCTATCATACAGCCACAGTTCACTTTCTGGTCTCATACTCCTTCCATTCTCCCTTTTGCTCATTCTGACTCAGGAATACCTGCATCCTATCCTCAGTGTTTCTCAGATCACATCAAATATGCCATGATTTTGCCTCAAGTCTTCTGCACTTGCTATGTTCATTGCTTTGAACACTGTTTTCATAGCTAGTGGCAGGACTGTCTCATTCAAGTCTGCTCAAATGTCACCTCCTTAATGAAATGTCCCCCAGGGGCACCTGGTTGGTTCAGTCAGTAGAACATGCCACTCTTGATTTTGGGGTTGAGTTCAAGCCTCATGTTGGTCATACAGATTACTTAAAAAGAGTTTCTTTTTAAATAATAAAAAGAAACCTACCCCAGACCAGACACTTCACTCAGCTTCAATTTTTTTTTTTTTAAGATTTTATTTATTTATTTGAGAGAGAGAATGAGAGAGAGAGAGAGAGAGCACATGAGAGGGGGTAGGGTCAGAGGGAGAAGCAGACTCCTTGCTGAGCAGGGAGCCCTATGCGGGACTCGATCCAGGGACTCCAGGATCATGACCTGAGCCGAAGGCAGTCGCTTAACCAACTGAGCCACCCAGGCACCCTTCAATTTTCTTTATAAGCACTTAACTCTCAAATAATATATATAATTTTTTTTTTTTTAAGATTTTATTTATTTGACAGAGACACAGCGAGAGAAGGAACACAAGCAGGGGGAGTGGGAGAGGGAGAAGCAGGCCTCCTGAAGAGCAGGGAGCCCGACGCAGGGCTCGATCCCAGGACCCGGGGATCATGACCTGAGCCGAAGGCAGACACTTAACGACTGAGCCACCCAGGCACCCCTATATAATTCTTATTTCAAAATTTTGTTGTTTATAGAATGTAAGCTCCCTGAGGGTAGAATTTTGTTCCTTTATCCCCAGTATCTAAAACCCTATGGCCTGGCAAAGGGTAGTGGGCTCTCAATAAATATTTGTTCAATAAATAAATTCAAACATTTGGAAAAATAAAACATCCATGATATATTAATCAAAAAATATAGGATACAAAACAGAGTTATCCCAAATTTGTGAAAACAAATAAATATATGCATTAAAAAATCTTAGAAGAGGGACGCCTAGGTGGCTCAGTCGGTTAAGCGTCTGCCTTTGGCTCTGGTCATGATCCTGGAGTCCTGGGATGGAGCCCTGTATTGGGCTCCCTGCTATGCAGGGAGCCTGCTTCTCCCTCTCCTTCTGCCAAATAAATAAAATCTTAAAAAAAAAATTTTATTTCTAAGCAATCTCTACACCCAATGTGGGGCTCAAATTCACAACCCTGAGATCAAGAACTGCACACTCCACTAAGCCAGCCAGGTCCCCTTTGGTAACTCTTTTATAGGTAAAGACTGAATCTCCCTACTATTTATAAAGAGTTACAAAAAAAACCAAAAAAACAAAAAAAACCACCAAAGGAAAAAAACCACCAAAACCTACAAAAAACAAACAAAAACCCCACCCAATAATCCAAGAGAAAACAGGCAAGGGACACAAACAGACATTCCATGGCAAAATCCCCTATAAGTTCCCCTAATAAAGATGCACAACATGGATGAACCTTGAAAAAATGCTAAATGAAATAAATCAAACACAAAAAAAGCCATACTTTATACGATTCCATTTATATGAAATGTCTGGAACATGCAAATCCAGAGACAGAAAGATTAGTGGTTGTCTGGGGCTTTGAGAAATAGAATGTGACTATTAATGGATTACAGGGTATCTCTTTGGGATGATGAAAATTTGACAGTGGTGATAGCTACAAAAGCTTCTGAATATACTGAAAACCAACGAATTGTACACTTTAAAAGGATGAAATTTAAGGCATGTGAATTATATCTCAAAAATAAAACTACTTTGAGATAGAATTCTATCATGTTGGCAAAAATAAAACAGCTGGGAAGACTATGGAGAAACAGATGTTCTCATACATTGTTGTTGGAAGTGGTACAACCTCGGATGGCAATTTGGCAATATCTAACAAAATTATAAATACACCTATCCTTTGACCTGGAATCTCACTTTTGGGAACAATCACATTATTTCTATAATGGACTCAAATGTCCACTGTCTAGGGAATGATTATACCCACTATGGTCTATCTATACAAATAATGAAGAATGCTCTCCCTGTATAGAAACATCCAAGACATTTAAACTGAAAATAGCAACGTATATAAGTGTATATTTAGGCATACCTTTTCTGTAGGGAGGAAAAAAATAGCAATGTGTTTTTGCTTTTATTTGTATAAAGAAACACAAGGGGGGGATGGGCTGGCTCAGTTGGAAGGGCATGGGACTCTTGATTTCCGGGTTGTGAGTTCGAGCCCCACATTGGGTGTAGAGATTACTGAAATGAATAAACAAACTTAAAAAAAAAAAGAGAGAGCCTAAAAGGACACACAAAAAAACTAATAAAAGTACAAGAGGAGAGTAAGGAGGATAGGGTAGGATCAACACTTCTGATCATATTATCTTTTTATTTTTTTAAAGATTTGAGAGACAGAGAGAAAGCGCGTGCGCACACACGAGCAGGGGGAGGGGTAGAGAGAGAAGCAGGCTCCCCAATGAGCAGGGAGCGCAATGTGGGACTTGATCCCAGGAAGCTGGGGTCATGACCTGGGCCAAAGGCAAGACGCTTAACCGACTGAGCCACCCAGGTGCCCTATATATCTTAAAACAAAAAAGAAAATAAAAAATTTTTGAGAGAGAGAGCACATGCAAGGGTAGGGGCAGAGTAAAAGGGAGAGAATCTCAGACTCCCCACTGAGGGTGGAACCCAACATGGGACTTGATCTCAGACCCTGAGATCATGACTTGAGCTGAAACCAAGTCAGTCTCAAACTGACTGAGCCACCCAGGTGCCCCTATATATCTTTTTATATTTTGTGGTTTTTTTGAACCAAATGAATGTACTAGCTTTTATTTATTTATTTTTTTAAGATTTTATTTACTTAACTGAGAGAGTGTGGGGCGTCTGGATGGCTCAGTTGGTTAAGCATCTGCCTTCGGCTCAGGTCACGGTCTCAGGGTCTTGGGAGTCTGCTTCTCTCTGTGCCTCCCCCCTCACTCCTGCTCATGCTCGCTCGCACTCTCTCTCAAATAAATAAAATCTTTAAAAAAAAAAAAATCGAGAGAGTGAGAGAGAAAGCACGAGCCAAGGGAGGGGCAAAGGGAGAGGGAGAAGCAGGCTCCCCACTGAGCAGGGAGCCCAACATGGGGTTCCATCCGAAGGACCCTGGGATCACACCCGAGCCAAAGGCAGACGCTTAACTGACTGAGCCGCCCAGGTGCCCCAATATACTAGCTTTTAAAAGAAAATACCTCTAGGGGCGCCTGGGTGGCTCAGTCGGTTAAGCGTCTGCCTTTGGCTCAGGTCATGATCCCAGGGTCCTGGGATCGAGCCCTGCATCGGGCTCCCTGCTCCGCGGGAAGCCTGCTTCTCCCTCTCCCACTCCCCCTACTTGTGTTCCCTCTCTCACTGTGTCTCTCTCTCTCAAATAAATAAATAAAATCTTAAAAAAAAAAAAATACCTCTAAAGGCATTCATTCCATGCCCTACTGAATAAACTAGGCTTGAGATTTTTAAAAAAATCCTATTGTAAACAAATTTTTCTTCAAAAATCCAATGTTTTATGTGTTCATCTTAATTTGTTTTACTTCAAATTGAAAAATTCATTATTTACATTAATTTACACTATGCATTTTCTTTTTTTTTTTTAAAGATTTTATTTATTTATTTGACAGAGAGAGACACAGCGAGAGAGGGAACACAAGCAGGGGGAGTGGAAGAGGGAGAAGCAGGCTTCCCGTGGAGCAGGGAGCCCGACGCGGGGCTCGATCCCAGGATCCTGGGATCATGACCTGAGCCGAAGGCAGACGCTTAACGACTGAGCCACCCAGGCGCCCCTACACTATGCATTTTCATATATGATTTGTTGTTTCCTTTATTAAACCCACTTCCCCTGGGGCACCTGGGTGGCTCAGTCAGTTAAGTGTCCGACTCAGGTCATGATCTCAGGGTTCTGAGACTGAGCCCTGTGTTGGGTGCCATGCTCAGCTAGGAGTATGCTTGAGATTCCCTCTGCCCCTTTGCCCCCCACCCTGCCCCGCTTTCTAAAATAAATAAAATCTTAAAAAACAAAAACAAAGACAAAACTACTTCCCTGGACACTCTCATGTTTGCTCCTCCTCATGCCTCTCTTCAGATGTCACCTCCTGTGCTGAGGCCTTCTCTGACCACCTACCTATAATAACATCCCTCCATCACTTTTTTTTTTTTAAGATTTTATTTATTTATTTGAGAGAGAGAGACACAGCGAGAGAGGGAACACAAGCAGGGGGAGTGGGAGGGAGAAGTAGGCCTCCCGCAGAGCAGGGAGCTCCGCACCCGATGCGGGCTTGATCCCATGACCTGAGCCGAAGGCAGATGCTTAACGACTGAGCCACCCAGGCACCCCCATCCATCACTTTCTATACCTTCACCCTGCCTTTTTCCTTCACTTATCAACACTACCTAACATATTTTTTATTTGTTAATTTGTTCATTATAAGGGCTTTGTTCTTGTATCCCTGGCACTTAGAACAGTGAGCACCTCAGTAAGTGCTCAGTAACTATTCACTGAATGACTTAATAAATTTGAATCTCTGCTCATTGATTTTCCTCAACTTTCTTTTTAAGTATTCTCTATTCCCACCGTAGGACTTGAACTTACAACTCTGACATCAAGAATTGCATGCTCTAGGGCGCCTGGGTGGCTCAGTTGGTTAAGCGACTGCCTTTGGCTCAGGTCATGATCCTCGAGTCCCGCATCGGGCTCCCTGCTCGGCAGGGAGTCTGCTTCTCCCTCTGACCCTCCCCCCTCTCATGTGCTCTCTCTCATTCTCTCTCTCTCAAATAAATAAATAAAATCTTAAAAAAAAAAAAAAAAAAGAATTGCATGCTCTACCAACTAAGACAGCCAGGCACCCCTCCTCTGCTTTAAATTGTCTTTCCACAATTTCCTACCTGGAAAAAGTTCATCCTTTAAGATCTAGCTCAAGGTCACTTCAAGTTTCCTTAACCTCCTCAATTAATCCCTCCCCACCGAAAGTCCATAATAATTCTTCATTCCCCCAATATCAGGACTTACTCTATTAAATCAACATTAGTGATACTGGTTTCTTTTACTGAAATACGAGTTCCCTGATGTCTGGAAAGTCCAGGTTTCTTTAAATTTTCTGGACACTTAGCTCCTAGTATGCTGGCCAGGACACAAAAAGCACTCAATGAATATGTGTTGTATTAAACAGAAGATTTGAATGAATTTGTACAAAGTAGAAAATGTAAAACATGTTTACTAATATAATATTTCAGAACAGAATACAATGAATGGTATGAAAGTACAAAATCTGAAAATACTCAGACAGCGGGTGCCTGGGTGGTTCAGTCTGCTAAGTGTCTGCCTTTGGCTCGGGTCATGATCCTGAGGTCCTGGGATGGAGTCCCGCATCGGGCTCTCTGCTTTGCGGCGAGTCTGCTTCTCCCTCTCCCTACAGCTCCCCTTCTTTGTGCTCTCTCTCTCTGTCAAATAAGTAAATAAAATCTTAAAAAAAAAAAACACAAAAAAACAAAACCTCAGAGAAGGGAAAGAGACTAATTCCTATGAATTAAAACGTACAAGCTTTCAATTATACCGGAGAAAATGGTGTGAGTGAGAAGTTGCCTAAGAAGCCTCTTAGACTGAAATATGAGGGAGGATTCTTGGGAAGTAGTTGTAGAGAAGGCTGAACAGGGAAGTCAGACGTCTGTTTGCAGAGGGTCTTAGCATACCACAGAACCTGAAATTAAAGCATGTAAGTATCACTACTTCAGATGTTGTCCACAGACCACCTTCATCAGAATTATCCAGAAGGCAATGTTCAAAGTGCTGATTCCCTCGTCCTACTTACAACTCCCACTTCCAGGCTCACAGATTCAGAATCTAACTAATCTTCTATGGTTGAACATTAGGTTGTTCACAGTGGTTTGTTATAATACTCATAACTTTGTACACAAACCCACTTATACACTTAGGATACATTTCTAAAAGAATTGCTGGTCAACAGTTGTAAAGATTGTGGAAATTGTGTGTGTTTACAAGAAAAGGTCAACTTCTTTGCCTACTATATCTCCAAAAATTCTAAAGCCTTTTTTTTTTTTTCCTAAGATTTTTATTTATTTATTTGACAGAGAGAGAGAGAGAGAGAGAGCACAAGAAGGGTGAGTGGCGGGCAGAAGAGAGGGAGAAGCAGGGTTCCCGCTGAGCAGGGAGCCTGATGCGGGACTCGATCCCACCTGAGCCAAAGGCAGACACTTAACAGACTGTCCACCCAGGGGCCCCATAAAAATTCTAAAGCTTTTGATCTGTATTACCAAATTACCCCTCCAAAAAGCTGGTACCTATTTCTATTTCCACTATCAGAGTATGAGAATGCTAGTTTCCTCACTCCCTCACTAATGATTTCAATATATTTTTTAAGAAACAAAGCTTGGGTTAATAGGAGTTTAAACTGTAAGAAGTTTTAGACTACCACAATCACTAGGGGAACGCAAATAAAAACACGAGATACTGGGGCGCCTCGGTGGCTCACATGGTTAAGTCTCTGCCTTCGGCTCTGGTCATGACCCCAGGGTTCTGGGATGGAGTCCACATCGGGCTCCCTGCTCAGTGGGGAGCTGGCTTCTCCCTCTGCCTGGCGCTCCCCCACTGCTTGTGCTCTCTCTGACAAATAAATAAATAAAATCTTAAAAAAACCCAGCAACCCATAAGATACCACATCACACCCATCAAGATGTATATTATATATATATTTTTAAAGATCTTATTTATTTGACAGAGAGAGACACAGCAAGAGAGGGAACACAAGCAGGGGGAGTGGGAGAGGGAGAAGCAGGCTTCCCGCTGAGCAGGGAGCCCGATGTGGGACTCGATCCCAGCACCCTGGGATCATGACCTGAGCTGAAGGCAGACGCCTAACGACTGAGCCACCTAGGCGCACCAAGTATTATACAACAAGAAAAGAACAAGTGCTGACAAAGTTGTGGAGAAAGTGAAACCTTTGTTGGGCCTTGCTGGTGGGAATCTAAAATGGTGCAGTTGCTCCAGAGAAAACAGTATGGTTAAAATTTCCTCAAAATATTAAATATACAATTACCGTATGATCCAGCAATTCTCCTTCAGGGTATATACCCAAAGAAACAAAAGCAGGGACTTGATTCTGTAGATTCATATTCACAGAATTATTCACAAGAGCCAAAAAAAGGTAGAAGCAACCCAAGTGTCTACTGCCAGATGAATAAACAAAATAGGACATTTTGTTAATATACAATGGAATATTCTTCAGCTTTGAAAGGAAGGAAATTCTGACGCATGGATGAACCCTGACAACATTATGCTAAGTGAAAGAAGTCAGTCACAACAGGACAAATGTTGTATGATTCCACTTACATGAAATAGCTATAATAAGCAAATTCACAGAAACAGAAAAAAATGGTGATTGCCAGAAGCTGAGAGGAACAGGGAACTATGTTTAATGGGTACAGTTTCTGTAGGGAAGATTCTGAAGTTCAGGAGATGGTTGCACAACGATGTAAATTTACTTAATGCCACAGAACTGTACACTTAAAAAAACGGTTAAAATGATAAATTTTATGTTAAGTATATTTTACCACAATAAAAAAGGATAAAAAAAGTTTTAGACTATGGGGTACCTAAGTGGTTCAGTGGGTTAAGGATCTGCCTTCAGCTCAGGTCATGATCCTGGGATCCTGGGATCCTGGAATCCAACCCTAGTTGGGCTCCCTGCTCAGTGGGGAGCCTTCTTTTCCCTCTCCCTCAAATAAATAAATCAAATCTTAAAAAAAAAAGTTTTAGACTAAAATTCATTCATGCAATTGGTACTTACCTACCATCAAGAAGCTCGCAATCTAGTAGTTTATAGGAAATTTACAAACTATAGTTTTTAAATTTTCAAAAAACATTTTTTTAAACTATAGTTGTATTCAAGAGGTAGTTAATGCGCAGTTATATATGCTAAGCAACAGAGGACGAGGGGAAGCTAACTACAATCATCTGTTAAAGTTTAAACATTTTATACTGTAGTGACACTACAGGGAAATGCTTTACTTTTCAGTTTATCTCATTTTTTCCACTGCAAGCTCTTTACTATTATGTGGGCCACAAAAACAACCGTTAATCCAAAAATATCACTTTCATATATGTATCTTTGGAAATGACTCTCTAGTACTCATGTTAACAAAGCTCCCAAGGGTTCCAGATCAACAACTAAAAAACCCAGTAACTTGTCCCTCGTCAATTTTTAATCTTACTAAAGTATTATAACCAGGAAATGAGAAATTTTAAGGTAGGTAGTGCTATTCTAAATGTTTTGCAAATCCAACAACCAAGTCCAAATGGGTCAGAGCCAAGTTTTAATCTCCTTCTAATTAAAAAAACAAACAATACCCCAAACCTATCATATACAGATTTTAAAAATCTTAATTTCTTTTTTTTTAAATAAAAACAAAGTCCAGGATGAACTAAAATTAATTTTCTAGAATAGTCAAGGTTAGAATTCCTAACCTTGAATTTTATGAAACCAAGATGAAGTAAGCACTGAACTAGGAGCCAAGAGATTCTAACAGGCACTTCAGGAATAAGTATTTCTTTCCATTTTTTCATTTGTAAAATAAGTGGAGAATATCAAATGATTTCTTTTTTTTTTTTTAAAGATTTTTTATTTATTTATTTGAGACAGAGAGAATGAGATACAGAGAGCATGAGAGGGAGGAGGGTCAGAGGGAGAAGCAGACTCCCCGCTGAGCAGGGAGCCCGATGCGGGACTCGATCCCGGGACTCCAGGATCATGACCTGAGCCGAAGGCAGTCACTTAACCAACTGAGCCACCCAGGCACCCTCAAATGATTTCTAAGGTCCCGTCTATTAACATTTGATGGAAATCACCTCAGGCAGAATAAAATTCATAAAAACAAGCAACAAATTAAGTAGAATTCAGAACCCTGTGGGAGAAG
>NW_028044442.1:0-441 GCF_054177405.1 Leptonychotes weddellii
CTTCTCTGTAACTGTTCATCTGTAAGATGGAGATTGTATTAATACATATTTAATAGGATTATTGTGTTAAATAGAATGGCACATATATGCTTTAAATCATGACTGACACACAACATAGGTTCAATAAATATTAATATTTATCAGAACTAGGTAATATTTTTCAGAACTAGATACCACTGGAAGAACATAGGTGAGGTCCTTGGACTTGGGGTGGGAGGTCAGTCAGGCAAGATATCCAAACATGGATATAAAAGATAAGTAAGAATTGCCCAAGCAAAGCACAGAGCAAGGAAAATAAAGATTATTTCTTCATTAAGCAAAATCTGAGATTCTATAATAGAGGCCCAACAATACAACAACGTAAAAACAAAGATGCTTATTTCTCTCTTCTAGACAGTCCAAATGTGAATGCCTAGGTCAACAACACACTCTTCTTCTCAT
>NW_028044443.1:0-441 GCF_054177405.1 Leptonychotes weddellii
AGTATTCTTATGACTATTATTCTAAATTCTTGTTCAGATATATTGTTTTTATCTGTCTTGAGCAAATCCCTGGCTATAATTTCTTCTTGATCTTTCTTTTGAGGAGAATGTCTCCGTTTTGTCATTTTGTCCTTGTTTCTGTCTTTTGCATGTTATGAAAGCTTGTTAAATTTCCTGCTCCTGAGAGTAATGCTATATTAGGAAGGGGTCATATACTGTCCAGGGCCTCATACTTCAGGAACTGTTTCTAGTGTATGCTGTATACACTCTGTTGTGTTTTGGTTGCTCTTTCCCAGAGGTCTCTCCTTGCAGTGGGGAGTGTTTTGACCTTTAACCAGGTATTCTTTGATTTGTTTATTAAAATAAGCCTAAAAAAAAAACTGATACAAAAGAAAAAAGAAAAAAGGAAAGGGAACAAAACAAACAAAAAACTATAAACCT
>NW_028044444.1:0-441 GCF_054177405.1 Leptonychotes weddellii
GAAACAAGAGCAGATGAGAATTCTAGCCCCTACTGCCACTTACTTCCTTATAACGTGAGTCTGTTTTCCCTATGTAGAAAATGGGTATGTAGGAATACTAAAAAATACATATATATGTATGTAAAGTTGTATGTGTATATGTAAACATGTATATATGTAAACATATACAAATATAGGTATGTAAAATTCTTACGAATTCCTAGAAAACAAAAAGTTGATACAATGATTGGATGACTTGAATCCCATAGTAGAGATTTAAAGCAGTAGCGTTGCTCTTAAAAATAATACTGCTAATACTCTGTGTGACAGCCCATTCCTTCATACACATCTTGTTTCTGAATCCTAGCGAGAGGATGGTAAGATGAGAAGGTTGGATGGTATTGATTACTCTTTTTAAGGGGCAGCACCCAGGACAGAGATGTGTTTCTGATTTGCTCAGGT
>NW_028044445.1:0-441 GCF_054177405.1 Leptonychotes weddellii
CATCATCATCATCATCACCATCATCATCACCATCATCATCATCATCATCACCACCATCACCACCATCATCACCATCATCACCATCATCATCACCATCATCATGACCATCATCACCACCATCATCATCACCACCATCATCATCACCATCACCACCATCATCACCATCATCATCACCATTATCATCATCATCACCATCACCATCATCACCATCATCATCATCATCACCATCATCATCACCATCATCATCATCACCATCATCACCACCATCATCATCACTGCATTATCATCATCATCACTGACATATAAACTACTCTATCTAAGGCCAAAATCTTATGAGTGGTGGAGTTTGGAATGACTCCAGAGAGTACATTCTTGCTCACTGCACTCTATTGTACTAACTTTATCTGTCTCAGTTTCTTCATCTATAACAGTAGATAATAA
>NW_028044446.1:0-441 GCF_054177405.1 Leptonychotes weddellii
ACTCCTGATTCTCTTGGGCTTTTATCTATTGGATATATCTATCCTACTGGTTCTGTTTCTCTGGAAAACTCTGGCGAATATGAATGTGCTCATCAGTACTCAGAAGAAGACTCCAGGGGTTCTCTGCAGATCTCCAGAACTTTTGCATGCTCTCTCTTTCTCTCTCTCGAAATCAATGCCTCTTTCCTTTCTCTCTCTCTCTCCCCCTTTCCCCCTCCCTCTCTCCCTCCCTTCCTCTCTCCCTCCCTCCCTCCCTCCCTCCCTCCCTCTCTCCCTCCTTTCCTTCCTTCCTTCCTTCCTTCCTTCCTTCCTTCCTTCCTTCCTTCCTTCCTTCCTTCCTTCCTTCCTTCCTCCCTCCCTTTCTATCTTTCTCTCTCCTCAGTGACTCTACCCTGTGAACCCTGGCTGCTTTGGCCTCCCAGGTGCATCTCCTCACCTCAG
>NW_028044447.1:0-441 GCF_054177405.1 Leptonychotes weddellii
GGGGGGATGGGTTAGCCTGGTGATGGGTATTAAAGAGGGCACGTACTGAATGGAGCACTGGGTGTTATACGCAAACAATGAATCATGGAACACTACATCAAAAACTAATGATGTAATGAATGGTGATTAACATAACATAATAAAATAAAATAAAAAAAGGAGTAGAAACAATAAATACATTAAAACCTTAGGAGAGAGGCGCCTGGGTTGCTCAGTGGTTAAGCATCTGCCTTCAGCTCAGGTCATGATCCCAGGGTCCTGGGATCGAGCTCCTCATCGGGCTCCCTGCTCGGTGGGAAACCTGCTTCTCCTTCTCCCACTCCCCCTTCTTGTGTTCCTGCTCTTGCTGTCTCTCGCTCTCTCTCTGTCAAATAAATAAATAAAATCTTTATTTATTTATTTATTTTTTAAAGAAGATTTTTATTTATTTATTGACAGAGA
>NW_028044448.1:0-441 GCF_054177405.1 Leptonychotes weddellii
GTAAATTTTATGTATGTTTAACAACAATTAAATCAATTAAAAAGTCTTCCTGTGTCTCGTACATGTTTAATAATGGGGTGATCTACCTTCATTAAATTCTCACCTTAACTAAAATTACTTTGTCCAGGCACCAGAGATGTAACAGATTTCTTCCCTTATCTGTTTTGCCCAGAAAAATTACCTCCTCTACTTCTAAAAGAGGTAGCACTCTGGGTCTTTGAAACCTTATTACCTTAAAAATGAACTGAGTCTTTGAAACATTACCTTAAAAATGAACTGAGTTTTGAAACTCAGGGGCAAAGGAGAGGCTGAAAGCCTGGTTTCACTCCCATTCGAGATGAAACATGATGCTAATCATAGAGTACAATCTTAGTGCCTTGATTTAGGTGCACAGATGGTCCCGGGTAGGCCAGGCCATAGTCCACCATCACATTCTGAATC
>NW_028044449.1:0-441 GCF_054177405.1 Leptonychotes weddellii
AACTAACACCTAGAGAATGCTGCCCTGGGCCTGAGTGCTCCCCTGGGCCGAGTGTTCCCCTGGGTCGAGTGTTCCCCGGGGCCGAGTGCTCCCTGAGGCCAAGTGCTCCCGTGGGCCGAGTGTTCCCCTGGGTCGAGTGTTCCCTGGGGCCGAGTGCTCCCGTGGGCCGAGTGCTCCCCTGGGCCGAGTGTTCCCCGGGGCCGAGTGCTCCCTGGGGCCAAGTGCTCCCGTGGGCCGAGTGCTCCCCTGGGCCGAGTGCTCCCCTGGGCCGAGTGCTCCCCGGGGCCGAGTGCTCCCTGGGGCCGGTGCTCCCGTGGGCCGAGTGTTCCCCTGGGTCGAGTGCTCCCCTGGGCCGAGTGCTCCCCTGGGCTGAGTGCTCCCCTGGGCCGAGTGTTCCCCGGGCTGAGTGCTCCCTTGGGTTAGCTGCACCCCTGCTGCTTC
>NW_028044450.1:0-441 GCF_054177405.1 Leptonychotes weddellii
TGATGGCCTGGTGTAAAGGCATGGTGCCTACAGCCCCGTGGCCCGAGGAAGGTTTACTTTGGCTTCTATTTATTTTAGCATTTGTAAAGTGTCTGGGGAAGCTTTAAAAAGAGATTGAAATGTTTAAAAAGATAGACTTTTATTGGGATGCCTGGGTGGCTCAGTCAGTTGGGCGTCTGCCTTCGGCTCGGGTCATGATCTCAGGGTCTTGGGATCGAGTCCCGCATCGGGCTCCCTGCTCACCGGGGAGTCTGTTTCTCCCTCTCCCTCTGTCTCTTACCCCTGCTCGTGCTCTCTCTCTCAAATAAATAAATAAAATCTTTATAAAAAAAAAAGGTAGACTTTTATTTAAAAATTATTAAATATATATTAAATTTGCCCCAATCTAAATAAGCACAAAAATTATTCGAAAGGTCATTTGTTTTATTTCTTAAATTCCGC
>NW_028044451.1:0-441 GCF_054177405.1 Leptonychotes weddellii
AAGAGGATAGAGCCGGGTCAGTGTCCGAGTGTGGGGGAAATGCTGGGATTTGAGGAACAGTGTCAGTGACAACTGGTGGAGGCCAGAGGTGCGCGAGGGCAGAGTGCAGCCCAGGGGGTCAGGTGGGCTTCCACTGCAGTGACTCTTCCCGAGGATGGGGGGGGTGGTTTTCACCCGAGGGGGGCTGTGGGCATGGCCCCCAAGGCAGGCCTATCAGAACATCTGAGGGGGAGCAGTGCTCTGCTCAGTGCAAAAACACACCCAAAAAAACACAAAAGCAAACCCCAAAACACGGCCAGACGATGATGCTGATAGGCGGTCTTGGGGGTCTTGGGTCCTCGGGTGAGAATCACTGGGTGGAAGGGGCCGAGTGAAGGCGGGCAGAGAGATGACGCTTGAGCAGGTGAGCCCCTGAGCCAGGGTATGTGACGGGGTCGGCCT
>NW_028044452.1:0-9421 GCF_054177405.1 Leptonychotes weddellii
CTGGTGGTGGGTATTGAGGAGGGCACGTTCTGCATGGAGCACTGGGTGTTATGCACAAACAATGAATCATGGAACACTTCATCTAGAACTAATGATGTAATGTATGGGGATTAACATAAGAATAAAAAAAAATTAAAAAAAAAAAAACACATTAGGTAACTCCATCCTTACTTCATCTTACTGAATAGCATTCAAAACATTGTGGATAGTGGCTCTCTACTCCTCCCCGTTTGACAGATGGCTGCATCTTCCGATGCAGTGCCAGCCACACCCCTGAAACACAATGGTGATGGTGAGAATGAAGTTATTTGGCCGTATTGGGTGCCTGGTCACCAGGGCTGCTATTAACTCTGGCAAAATACATATTGTCATCATCAATGACCCTTTCATTGACCTCAACTACATGGTCTACATGTTCCAGTATGATTCCACCCATGGCAAATTCAACAGCACAGTCAAGGCTGAGAACAGGAAACTTGTCAATGGAAAGCCCATCTCCATCTTCCAGGAGCGAGATCCTGCCAATATCAAATGGGGTGATGCTGGTGCTGCGTATGTTGTGGAGTCCAAAGGGATCTTCACCACCATGGATAAGGATAAGGCACCACCTCGGCTCACTTGAAAGGTGGGGCCAAGAAGGTCATCATCTCTCCCCCTTCTGCTGATGCCCCCGTATTTGTGATGGGCATGAACCAGGAGAAATATGACAACTCCCTAAATATTGCCAGCAATGCTTCCTGCACCACCAACTCCTTTGCCCCCCCTAGCCAAGATCATCCATCACAACTTTGGCATCATGGAGAGACTCATGACTCCATGCCATCACCGCCACCCAGAAGACCTTGGACAGCCCCTTTGGGAAGCTCTGGTGCGATGGCCAAGGGGCTGCCCAGGACATCATCCCTGCTTCTAGGCCAGAACCATAGGCAAGATCATCTCTGGGCTGAATAAGAAGCTCACTAACATGACCTTCCATGTCCCCACCTCCAACATATCAGTCGTGGATGTGACCTGCCACCTGGAGAAAGCTGCCAAATACAATGATAACAAGAAGGAGGTAAAGCAGGCATGGGAGGGACCCCTCAAGAGTATCCTGGGCTAACTGAGGACCAGGTTGTCTCCTGCAACTTTAACAGGGACACCCACTCTTCAACCTTCAATGCTGGGGCTGACATTGCACTCAATGACCACTCCGTCAAGCTCATTTCCTGGTATGACAATGAATTTGGCTACAGCAACCAGGTGATAGACTTTATGGTCCACACGGCCTCCAAGGAGTAAGAGCCCCCTGGACCACCAGCCCCAGTGAGATCAAGAGGAAAGAGAGGCCCCCAGCTGCTGGGGAATCCTTGCCCCAACTCATCCCCCAACACACTGAGAATCTCCTGACCTCTACAAAGTTTCCATCCCAGAACCCCTAAAGAAAAGGAGAGGCTTGGGGAGCACTAACTTTGTCATATACCATCAATAAAGTAATAAAAAAAATCATGGATAGTAATAAAGAAAACACTGGATCATTTCTATTCCACATAGATGTTGCCCAGTCTCACTGCAGAAACGCCAACAGAGCAGTGAGTACTGAAAAAGAACCTGATGTTGAGGCACACATATGTCTTTATTAGAAGATGAAACTTAAACTGTTACAATAACAAATCAGAAAATATAACTGTACATTTTAACTTTTATCAAAAACCAAGAATTTTAACTCATTTCTCTCCTTGTTTTAGGAACCCTGGTTGTCTAAAACATTTCAAAGATAATACGTATAATGGCTAACATCTGTGGCACTTCATTCTAAGTCAAGCCCAGTCTTTTCTAATTAAACACATAAGCAATATTACCACTAGCTTTCTTTAAAAAAGAGAAAGAGCTCTAGTTAAAAAATGAAATTTCCTCTTAAAATAATTTTGTTACTTCAAAATTATTGAATGAACTATTATTCAGAAATAAAATAATAAAGCCAACAGTTTATTTTTTTTTGAACCTCATATTTTTAACTACAACCTCTGCCATGTCAGTTCAGCACCTATAATTATATGCAGACTATTACACAAGCTATCAAAAAACATGTGGTTGATCAGATAGAAATATACAAATTAATCTTTTCCTCCAAATATGTGGAAATTGTCTAGGAGCTATTTCCAGCTTCTTTTTGTGTTGTAGAATAGGCTGCTACCTACCCAGATAAAAATAAACACCTCAGAGAAAGGTCACCTTTCTCACCCTCCTTTATTCCATGCACATATAAAACATACATCATGTAAATTCATTGCCAAATATTCCTGAGATCAGTACAGCAATGATCCCAAGGAGGGAACTACTCCTTGCTACTGTATGCAAATATGAAGATCAAAGCAATGGAAGGGAAATTTGTCAGACTCAGAGGGGGCCCAAGTCAGAAGCTCATGGAAGATCATCAAGAATAAGTACCCTCCTATACAAGAAATACCACCAGGTGGGGTGCCCAGACCTTGACCAACACCAAACCACTAAAGAGTAGCACATGTGAGATTGAAATCCACATCTTCCGGCTCCCAGTTCAAGGTCTCTGAAATGCCAGCCCCAATTCTGAAAGTCAGTCAGTATCATGAATACCTTTCCTTCCATACTGCCATACTCCTTTTTCAAGAGTCACACCATATCTTCCTGTTGTTTTTGTGGTCCACCCTATGTCTCTTACTCTAAATACTTCCCCTCTCTCCACCTAAGCACTGCCATCTGTAACAAGGACAAAAACATCTAATTCACATCTCTATCACCAGTGTTAAAGTTACAGAAAGCATGTTCAGAAAGTAGGTTGATTGTTTAGAAAACATGGTCATAATATCTTAGGTAACTTTAAAAAAGAGAAAACCTACTGAAAACTATCTTAACAAACTCCTGACAGTCTCAGTGTCAGTCCATAGCTTCCTCTCCCAAAGTGCATCCCACAACATGGCATAGGGTAAGGTGGGTCTGTGGGCAAATTACTTTGAAAATGTTGCACACACTATCCCCCCAAGTAGAGTCAAATTACAAGCTCTGAAAAGTCCTAAACACACACACACACACACACACACAAAACTGTTCAACCTTGTTTAATCCAGTGTCTCAATGTATTTGACTAGAAAATGCTTTATTCTTATAACACTTAATAAATATCTCACGGCAAAGCCAATTTCTATGCATAATTAACAAAAAATATATATATTTTATTTATTTATTTGACAGAGAGAGACACAGAGAGAGAGGGAACACAAGCAGGGGGAGTGGGAGAGGGAGAAGCAGGCTTCCCACTGAGCAGGGAGCCCAATGCGGGGCTCGATCCCAGGACCCCGGGATCATGACCTGAGCCGAAGGCAGACGCTTAACAGCTGAGCCACCCAGGCGCCCCAAAATATGTATTTTAAAACTAAATTTGGCTTCTAAGAAGTCTACATATCAAATTAAAATGAAGTAAAATTTTTGTACTGCTTTCTTCCCAAAGCAGAAATTAGAGAAAGAAAGAAAAGGGGGTAAAACCTGGTTTTCACCAGGTCCATAATCAATGGCCCATATTCAACAAGACACATTACGAAGTCTTGATGCAGAAAAAAATTCAGTAAGTGAGGCAAAAGAACATCTCACTACATTTAAAACAACAGAAATAGCACAGCAATGTAAATGTACTCAATACCACAGAACTATATATACTTAGTGGTTAAAGTGGTTAAGTTTTATGTTACATGTATTTTACCACAATTTTTTTTTTTACATCCGAAGAGAAATAGGACAAACCACATTCTTGACGATAAGGCAATGCAACTTCGTTATTTTAACAAAGAAAAAAAAAGGCAATAAAATCACACCCACCTGAAAAAGTTTTAATCATCCATAAACAACCTGGATCAAGGACAAATTTAAAACGAGAACTAGGGACTATCAATAAAATAGCAACATTGGAAATACTAACATGTCAAAACTAGTGAGATACAGCTAACACTAGAATGAGAGAACAATTAATAGCCTAAAATGTCTTAGTGACTACACAAAGGAACCAAAGCAAATGAAGTTACAAAAACAACAATAAAAGGCTGGCACACAGAACTAAGGATAAAAACATTTCTTTTTCCTAAAAAATGAAGGCAAGGCAGTGTCTTAATTCATCTTTACCTTTCCTGTACCCAGCTAGGACATAATATGGGTTTCATAAATGTTAGCTGTAAAGAATGAGACCTACATCTGAGAGAGTTAACATAAGCAATAAATTAAATATGTTAGCTGAATGTCATTAAGAATTCAAAGGAACTTCAGTTACCGTAATTCATTTTTTTTTTAACCAAATGTGTCATTCTCCTATTATTAGTCTTCTCATTGAGTAGGCCTTCCATTTTCTACTAATATCCACTAACTCTCCTCAAATTTATTTACAGATGTATTCTTAACACCCCAACAGGTGCAACTGAAGAGGTGAATGTAAAAACTATATACAAGTGAAAGGAACAAAAATAGCTAAGAAACTCTTGAAAAAGATTACATTAGGGCACCTGGGTAGCTCAGTCAGTTGGCCATCTGCCTTTGGCTCAGGTCATGATCCCAGGGTCCTGGGATTGAGTCCCACACATCAGGTTCCCTGCTCAGCAGGGAGTCTGCTTCTCCCTCTCCCCCTCCCCACTTCTCGTGCTCTCTCTCTCTCAAATAAATAAAATCTTAAAAAAAAAAGATTATGTTAGTAGGGGAAAACTCCCCATATACTTGAAAATTATTAAATAATAGAAAATATTCATTTGGATAGTATGGCACAGAGACAGATGATAGACCAACAGAAACAAATAGAGCCCAGGAAGAGACACTGATATGACAGGGGACACTGCAGAGCAGTGGAGAGAGGGTGACCTTCTCATTAAATAGCACTGGGAGAACAGAATACCCATATTACTTTTAAAAATAAAACTACCCATACATAGCACCACGCACACAAAACAACTGCAAATAAAGTTCTAAATAGAAAAAGGGAAAATAATAAAGCTTTTAGAAGAAAATGGAATAGACCATCTTAATGATGGTGGAAAACCAAAAAAAAAAAAAGATAAATAAATAAATAAAAAAGGATTGTGATCCTATTAGTAATCACAAAAATGATTATTAAAACTATTATGAGAAAATAATTAATGCCCCCATGAAATTGACAAAAACTTAAAGTATGACTATATCAAATGTGCAAGATGTGGGTTCAGGTGTACTCCCATACCCTACTGGTGGGAGTATAAACCGATACACATGTGTGTCTGTGTATACTGAGGCATATTCCAACTTAACACACAGTAGTATAAATGAACAACAGTTTTCACAATTAGCATGTATCAATCTCGACCTAACATTAGAGCAAAAGAATTAAGTCTCCACAGGATTTGGTGCCATTTATTTATATGAAGTTTAACCTTAAGAACCAGTCAATGAAATATCTAGCAATAAGGGGCACCTGGGTAGCTCAGTTGGTTAAGCGTCCCAACTCTTGATTTTGGCTCAGGTCATGATCTCAGGGCTGAGATCGAGCCCCACATCAGGCTGGGTGTAGAGCCTGCTTAAGATTCTCTCTCTCCATCTCCCTCTGTCCCTCCCTCTCAAAAAGGAAAGGGGAAAAGGGAAAAGGAAAAGGAAGGGCAGAAAAGAAATATCTAGCAATACAAAGATGGAAACACGATAAAGAAAAACTTGGGAATGTTTATCACAAAGTCAGAATAATAGCTACTCCTTGAAAGAAAAAGTAAGCTGCAATCCAAGAGGGACAGAGAAGAAGTCTCTAAGCCACCAGCCTTTTTTTTTTCCCCCAAGAGAGTGGGTGTATCAAAGTGTGTGCTTTTAACCATACATATAAGCATACACATAAATTTCACATGCTCTTTTGTTTATGACGTAAATTTCAAAAAAGAACCTACATTCAGAAATACCAGTAGGTGCTGGGAAAACAGTTTTCCTACCTGGAAAAAAGTTTTTAATTGTTGAAAATAGGAGGCTTAAAAATTATTTACCCTCAACTATGTCCTAAAGACATTAGACCTATATGTTAAAGAACTGCTACAATTGAGTTATTTTTATAAAAACAGAAACCCTTTTTTAGGGGGAATATAATCATCCCTTAATTTATCTGTCTTACAGAGACAATGTTAGAGTTCAGGCTGCCCCCACTATCCAAAAGTACCATGTTTCTGTGAAACCTTTCCTAAGCCCCAGTGGTGTAAAGCGAAGGCAATTACATAAATAGACAAGATTTTGAGCATTCCCAGACCCCAAAAATAACCTCTCTCAGGCTTCTCTGATACCTTAGGACACATCTTGTTAACGGACGCAGAAAATACATCAAGACAAAGCTCAGGTGCTCAACGACACAGTTCAAAGCCATAGTGGCTTGATGCTGAGATGCTGAGTGTAGTTCCGGGGAAAGGAAGGATCATGGCGGGGCTGCTCTCCCTGCCTTGCGGGGCCGGGGGAAGCCTGCTGTGTAACAACTCGTTGCAAAACAAACCCTGAATGCTATTTTTGCTTTTTGCTTTTTTTCGTAGAAGCAGAAATCCTCTTTCCATTTCTTTCAATTAGAGAAAACAAGTGCTAGCATGGGTCTTTCGTAAAAGTGAAGTGGTGTAACGTGAACTTTTGAAAAGCAAGGGACACAGGCATGTGCTGTCCAAGCACATATCTAACTGCTTTTCAGATAGACAACAAGATTTTCATAAATTAGAGAGTCCTGGACTTCCTTCCCTCTTCATGAAAAATACACAAGACCTGTTATACATACCAAGACATTGAAAGGTACGTGTGTTACTAAAATACAAAATGTCATTATAAATATTAACAATAATTATTTAATAACAATATACATGGATATCAGACATTCTTCTTCATATTACATGTAGAGTGATAAACACAGGGAGGGGTGGGGAGAAGATATTCAATAAAGGATATAACCCCATGGACTAGAACTAATCATCTTTTACTACACATTAATCTAACTTTTAAAAATTAAAATACAAAGTTTTTAAAATTTCTTCACACTATTAAGAAAGTTTCTAGAAGACTCCTTTCTCCCTTGAGTTCCCATATTTTGTTCTTTCATATTTATACACTCAACATATTCCACTTTGTATTTTTATCTTATCTCCTGCAAGAGGTGGGATCAGTGTGTGAAGAGAATATTCACCTTCTTCATCTGTGTGCCCCCAAGTGTGCCTAGCTTGAGGCCTTGAACAATAAACTAAAGCATGTCTTGTGACTACAGATAAACATGACTTAATTCTTGTATTATTGATAAAGTACAATTTACCGGCTTTATTCATATCCCATAACGAGGGCTGACAATGCATTCAACCCTACAGGCTGGGAGTGTTCAAACTTCACTTCTGGATCACTAGGGTAAAATCTCACAGAGCTCTTCTCCACTTGCAACATCATTCCATTTCCATACAATGCAGCAAGTAATGAACTCAAAAGGAAGATGTTTATTGTGACATATTTTTTCATTCCTTAAGGAATGTTTTTCACCTATGGCTTTGCCTTGGGTGAAACGATGTCAAATGGTTTAAAGAAACAGAAATTGCGAACCTTTTAGGTCAGCTACTAAATCCTTTACATTGTAACACACAGGAGCTACACATCCTGGTTGCTTGGTTGGTTGGCCGGCTGGCTGGTTTTCAGCCATTAACAATGGCATGAGAAGGACAGTGAATAAATTAAAAAAAAAAAAATCACATAATAAACACTACTTAATATTAAAATCAATGGATACTAGTGGGAGCTTCCTGTTTCTGAACTGCAAAATGGCAACCTGACAAGATAATCATGGGGCTTTTGAGGCTCACAGAAAATTCCCTGCATACACCTTGCTTATGAAACTGGTGTATCAATAAGTTTAAAAGCAGGGGAGGACTAAGAATATGTTAGTAAAAAAGCTACTTATGTTGTTTGTGCTTGCTATCATCTTTTAAAAGGCAAGACATTTTTGAAAGTGAAGGAGAAAGCTAGTTCATTTTTACACGTGCTCCGCTGTAGGTCACTTGCTCACAGTGGCTTGTCGGGATTATTTAAATTCAAGAGCAATACTTGGTTGACAGGCTCCTCACTGCTGCAGGCTACAAGCCGCACACAGTGCCTGAAGGGTTATTACAATTGCGGGTGTCTACAGAGGACAACAAAGGAGCCTTACCCCTTCCCGAAGGCACCTCATTAGCACCGTGTATGCAGCCAAGGGGACAGCCCAGCATTCTCTAGGGTTCTTCTTTTTTTCTTCCTAAAATGAAGTGGAAGGAAAGGCCGTGAAGCTAACAGCACAAAAGATATTAACCCGTTCAAGAAAAAGGCAGTTTCAAATACACAAACTATCTAAAACTTCTTAATATTCTATTTAAAGTATTACAGATTACCTGACAGTTCTGACCTCGTTAGGGGGTCTTTTACTACATTGTACATACAAGGTATTTCTCTTTCTCATCATGTTCTATGTGATGTTCATCAGACCCCTTCATCAGAAACCAGACGAAAAGAAGTGAGAAATGACAATATGATCCAGTTGGTAGAGAAACTACTCTGTTGATAATTGTAGATGATAATACAGTTATTCCTACCTAAAAGTTATTACATTATCTGAAACGATTTGAAGGCATGGAATACACAGTTCTGAGGAATATTCAGGATGACCCATAAGTACAAGTAAAAGAGAGTATGTTACCTAATAAGACAATGTGTTAAAAAAAAAATAAGCAAATGTGATTAGCAGGTCCACTAATTTTAATGATATCGGCAATGATTCTCTCACAAAAGAACCAAATTAGGGTAATAACCACTAAAACCCTCCTGCAGTGTATCAAATAAAATCAAAATATAAATCAGGTACCACAGAGAAAGGTGGGAAAAATTAATCTCTTTAAAGCAAAAGAAATTAGTTACTGTTAAGAGAAAATATTTAAGATTGTCCAAATTTTAGAACTGCTACCTTACTGATCCAAATGTTTTTTACACTTACGATGAGACTTACGACCCATTAAAACCATATCCTCACTTTTTTTCTTTCTGTTTTTTGGGGTTTTTTGTTTTTTTTTCAAATCCTCACTTAATCACAAAATTCCACACAGCTGGGGTGCTTGGGTGGCTCAGTCAGTTAAGCATCTGACTCCATCAGGTCATGATCTCAGGGTCCTGGGATCGAGCCCCACATGCTCCCTGCTCAGCAGGGAGTCTGCTTCTCCCTCTGCTCCCCCATGCTCTCGTGCGCACGCACTCTCTCTCAAATAAATACATAAAATCTTTTTTAAAAAATTTCCGTCATACTTCCATCTCTATTACAAAGCTGTCATCATCAAGACAGCATGGTACTGGCACAAAAACAGACACATAGATCAATGGAACAGAATAGAGAGCCCAGAAATGGACCCTCAACTCTATGGTCAACTCATCTTTGACAAAGCAGGAA
>NW_028044453.1:0-441 GCF_054177405.1 Leptonychotes weddellii
TGGCTCAGTCGTTAAGCGTCTGCCTTCGGCTCAGGTCATGATCCCGGGGTCCTGGGATCGAGTCCCACATCGGGCTCCCTGCTCGGCAGGAAGCCTGCTTCTCCCTCTCCCTCTCTCACTCCCCCTGCTTGTGTTCCTGCTCTCGCTGTCTCTGTCTCTGTCAAATAAATAAATAAAGTCTTAAAAAAAAAAAAAAAAAGACCGGAGGAGGAGTAAAGGCAGGTGTGAGGTCTGCCTTGGTCCCAGTTAGAAAGCCAACTCTTCCCTTTTCCTGGGGTGGGGGTGGGGGGGTCATCTGAGTTGCCTTCCAGAGACATGTGAACAGTGGAGGAGACTTGGCGGGGAAGGGGGGAGCAGGGTTTAGCATAAACTTGCTTCTCTACTCTTCTTTGTCTGACAGCTATGGTTGGGTCTTGCCTGGTAGCCGTGGACCAGCCCTGA
>NW_028044454.1:0-441 GCF_054177405.1 Leptonychotes weddellii
TGGAGCTGTAATTCATCATTTTAAAAACAACTTTGTGACATGTGGAGTGGAGAGGTAGAATAAAAGCCAATTTTATCTTTGAAGATTTGAAACATATATTAGTATACTCCTGTAACTTTTAACACTTAGATTTCATTGAATTTATACCAAATCATATCATAAAAATCTAAATTTTATAAAGGCAAATGCATTAATTAGAACTTGGAAGAGTATTATGCAGAAGATATAAAAAATCAGCGTGTAAAAAAGGGTGATTTTTTTGTTGTTGTGTATGTGTATGTATTTTGTTTATTTATTGGCTGGTTTGCTTTGTGTGCCAATTTGTCGTTTTCTTGTTCCTTTGTGCACAAGTTTCTCAGTGTATCTATTGCTTGGTTTATTTGGTTGGTTTATTTCTTGAATTGCTCCAAAATGTTTCTTTTTTGTGTGTAATGTCAACAG
>NW_028044455.1:0-441 GCF_054177405.1 Leptonychotes weddellii
CTGCTAAAACTCCTCTCTTAGTACCATTTTTTTTTTTTTTTTGTAAACTAAAAACTAGGGGCGCCTGGTTGGTTCAGTCAGTTATGCATCTAACTCTTGATTTTAGCTCAGGTCATGATCTCAGGGTCCTAAGATCAAGCCCTGCATTGGGCTCCAAAATCAGCAGGGAGCCTGCTGGAGGTTCTCTCTCTCCCTCCCCTCCATGCTCACTCTCTCTAAAATAAATAAATCTTTAAAAAAAAACCCCAAAAAACCTAATAACTAAAATTTTTTTACCAAAGGGCACATTAATTACAATTTTTAAAAAAATATGCACTGTTAAGGAAAGATTATACTGAGGTCTACACAAAACTAATAATCCATATAACAGTAATTACTGTTACTGTTCTAGAAATTAATTATGAATAAAATACACTGAGTCTATATTGTAGGTTTTTTTTT
>NW_028044456.1:0-441 GCF_054177405.1 Leptonychotes weddellii
TGAGAAAAAGAGAGATAAACAACTACTGGATCACGAGGGCAGAATTCGAGAGATAAGTGATACCGTAAGACGAAACAACATCAGAATAATTGGGATCCCAGAAGAAGAAGAAAGAGAGAGAGGGGCAGAAGGTTTATTGGAGCAAATTATAGCAGAGAACTTCCCTAACTTGGGGAAGGAAACAGGCATCAAAACCCGGGAGGCACAGAGAACCCCCCTCAAAATCAATAAAAATAGGTCAGCACCCCGACATCTAATAGTAAAACTTACGAGAAAATCCTGAAAGCAGCTCGGGACAAGAGATCTGTAACCTACAATGGTAGAAACATTAGATTGGCAACAGACCTATCCACAAAGACCTGGCAGGCCAGAAGGGACTGACATGATATCTTCAGAACATTAATGAGAAAAATATGCAGCCAGGAATACTATATCCAGCTA
>NW_028044457.1:0-441 GCF_054177405.1 Leptonychotes weddellii
TCATCATTTGAGGGACAACAGTGTACATCATTGAAACCACTGCAGTGTTTCTGGAAGAGTTAGTAAGAGCAGAACTTATGTATACCCCCAAACCTGTCCCATAGAACAAAGACACAACTGACAGGTGAGACCCACAGGTGGAAAAAGCTTTATACTTCCCACCTGCTGATGGCATTCTCAAAACAGAGGATACTCTCTGAGTATAAGAGAAAATGATTCCACACAGAGGAATACCACCAAATATGCTAGTTGCAAAATATATCAGGATGTTATTGATGAGGGTGTTGGAACATGCAAGCTTGATGACCTGAACAACCTCACAGAAGAAGAGAGGGATTTCCAGGTTTGTGCAGAAGGTCAGCTGCAATACCATCAGACTGTGCATCAGGGCATCCACAATGATAATGAAGAGGGGGAGTAGAATCAAGAGGCCACAGAGGC
>NW_028044458.1:0-441 GCF_054177405.1 Leptonychotes weddellii
CTGCTAAAACTCCTCTCTTAGTACCATTTTTTTTTTTTTTTTGTAAACTAAAAACTAGGGGCGCCTGGTTGGTTCAGTCAGTTATGCATCTAACTCTTGATTTTAGCTCAGGTCATGATCTCAGGGTCCTAAGATCAAGCCCTGCATTGGGCTCCAAAATCAGCAGGGAGCCTGCTGGAGGTTCTCTCTCTCCCTCCCCGCCATGCTCACTCTCTCTAAAATAAATAAATCTTTAAAAAAAAACCCAAAAAAACCTAATAACTAAAATTTTTTTACCAAAGGGCACATTAATTACAATTTTTAAAAAAATATGCACTGTTAAGGAAAGATTATACTGAGGTCTACACAAAACTAATAATCCATATAACAGTAATTACTGTTACTGTTCTAGAAATTAATTATGAATAAAATACACTGAGTCTATATTGTAGGTTTTTTTTT
>NW_028044459.1:0-441 GCF_054177405.1 Leptonychotes weddellii
ATGGAGCACTGGGTGTTATACGCAAACAATGAATCATGGAACACTACATCAAAAACTAATGATGTAATGTATGGTGATTAACATAACAATAAAAAATTAAACAAATATTAAATGGTAGAGCCACTCTGGAAAACAATTTGGAAGTTAAAAATAAACATGCAATTGTTATCCTGGGCATGTATCCCAGAGAAACAAAGACACATGTTAACACACACACACACACACACACACACAGAAATCATGTGTAAAGAAATGTGTGTAGCAGTTTTACTCATTATAGCCCAAAACATAAACAACCCAGATGTGTTTCAATGGGTGTGGTACATCTGTACCATGGAATTTTACTCAGAAAAAAAAAAAAAGGGAAGGGAGAAAGGAAGAAACAGAATGACCTATTGATACACATAACAATTTGGATGACTCTCCAGAGAATTATGCTGA
>NW_028044460.1:0-441 GCF_054177405.1 Leptonychotes weddellii
TGTTTTTCTTGGTCTTTGTTCTCTTTCCTTTTTGGTTTCTGGGGATTCTGTTGATACATCCTCTAGCCCAGGGATTCTTCCCTCAGGTGGGTCCTGTTTACTAAGAAGCCCATCAAAGAGTTCCTCATTTTGGTCACAGAAGTCTTTATCACTGGCATTTCTTTTTAGTTCTTAGGACTTCCATCTCTGCTCACATTGCCCACCTGTTCCTGGATGCTGTCTACTTTCTCCTGTCAGAGCCTGTAGCGTATTCACCAGAGTTGTGTTCAGTTCCCAGTCTGATGGCTTGAATATCCCTGCCGTGTATGTCTCCGATGCTTGCTTTCTCTTCACATTGTGTTGTCTGACTGTTGGTGTGCCTTGTAATTGTTTCGTGAGAGCCAGCTGTGATGTGCCGGGTAAAAAGAACTGCTGTAAAGAGGCTTTCGGTCATGTGTTGGC
>NW_028044461.1:0-441 GCF_054177405.1 Leptonychotes weddellii
CTTACCTTGTGGGTGTTACTTAAAGACTCAAATGAGGTAAACTACATTAAGATCTTAAAATTGTGAACGTAACATGAAAGAGATCAACAAAAATTAATGCTTCACTACTACCATTACTACCAGCACTACCATCACTGCTGCTGCTACTACTACTACCACCACCACTAGTGCTACTACCACCACCACCACCACTACTACTTCTACCACTCCTACTACTACCACCACCACCACCACTACTGCTACTACTACCACCGCTACCACCACCACTACTACTTCTACCACTCCTACTACTACCACCACCACCACCACTACTGCTACTACTACTACCACCACTAGTGCTACTACTACTACCACCGCTACTGCCACCACCACCACCACCAGTGCTACTACTACCACCATCACCACCAGTACTACTGCTACTATTACTACTACCACCACCAC
>NW_028044462.1:0-441 GCF_054177405.1 Leptonychotes weddellii
GGAGGCCCGGGCCTTAGTCGGGGGGGCGGGAGCCACTGACCCCGGCCACGGAAGTCTTGGGGGCAGGCCTCATCCCTCACTGAGCCTCCGTTTCTAGACTGTGAACCCGAGGGGAGTCTCCTCCCCTTTCTGCAGCAGGGAGCGCGGTGACAAACGTGCATCCCGGCCCACGCCGCCACCCTCGGAGCTGTGTCGGCTCAGGAGTCACCTTGTGACCCGGCTTGCAGCGCGGTCGCGCGGGTGGAGCCGGCTTCATTGGACGCGGGTTATCTCAGAGAGACATCCTGCCCCCCAGTGCCAGCCAGGGGCCCCCAGTCCAACGGAGTGCTGCCCGCGTTCTCCCGGGAGGGCTGCGGCCCAGCTCCTGGCTCGTTTCAAGTTTCCGATCAGCCACCGCGCGGGAGCATCAACACCATTTTCCAGAGGGGAAAACAGAGGTGA
>NW_028044463.1:0-9421 GCF_054177405.1 Leptonychotes weddellii
CACAGTGGCTGTGGCTGTGAGAGGAGCTTTGCCCAGCAGGGCCCAGATGTGAGATGGGGCCTCTGGCGGGTGCCGCCCCTGAGGACCCCGAGCACCCTGACCTAAGGTGTGGGCGCTCCCGCAGGGCAGGTTCACGGTCAGGGTGCGGGGCCGGCCTGGGAGCTGTGGGACTGCATCACACGGGGCTCCTGGCCGGGCTCCGTGAGGACAAGCTGGCCCGTCTCCCACACGAGCCCTTGTTGGCTGCCTCCATCCTGGCAAGCTTCACCTGTGGGTGGGTGTGGGGGCCGTGGAACAGAAGCAGATCTTGAAAAGGGCTTTTCACCCTAGAAGACAGACTTTCGGAAGACCAGGGTAACAGTGGCTGCAAGAGGCATCACAGAAGCCAGGCTGCTTGGGGGTATCCCCACTGAGCCCCTCAGGTGCAATCTGCTCGGTACCTGGTCCCCTGCACAGTGCCTCTGTGAGCTGCCCCTCTCCTGGGGTCCCTGGAAGCTCCGGGGTGGCATGGTGGGGCATCCGGAGGTGTTTCTCTTTCCCTGAAGAAGGGGAGTCTGCTTAAGCCTGAGAGACCTCTAAAACTGGGAACCAGAAAGGAGGCCTGGGGGCACAGGTGTACAGAAAGCCCAGGCTTGGCTCCCGAGATGGCAGTGGACGCCAAGACCGCCCTGTCCAGGCTGGGCCCCCTCGCGCATCAGCACCCTTCCACAGCTAACAGCTCGCCCGGTGCGAGGCGCTTCACCCCTCCCTGCTTGGCCCTGGTCTCCGGGCGCTGCCTGACTCTGGGGTGCTGTCTGCTCTCCGGAGCCCCCCCAGGGGTCAGGCGGGGGCGCGCTTGCTGACCTCCCTGTGCTGCCGTCCCGGGGCCAGGCCACACTCCAGCTCTGCCTCCAGGGACCTGGCCGAGGAGGATTTCTGAAAGGTGTCCTAGTGTGTCGGCTCCTGGCGGAGGCCAGGCCCCTCCAGCCCCACCCCACCCGCACCCGCTTGGAAAGAGCCACAGGCAGCGGGGCGCGGTTCGACAGCTGGGTTTATTAAAGGTGCGCGTAAGACGCCTGGTTCCGCGGGTTCCTTCGGCCAGACGATGGCTGTGTGGTTAGTGGGGGCAGCTGGGGCTGTATTTACAGAGGTCCTGTAGTGCTGCAGAGACGAGCAGAGATGCAGGGGACAGACCCAGTCGGCCAGGCTCGGGCCGGGGGCGTGTGGCCGCCAGCCGGGTGACGGGTGGGGGGCAGCAGGGGTGAGGTAATGCCACGCCAGCGGGTAGCCCCAAATTCAGCACCCAGCTAGTGGTGGTGTCCGTCCGGCCCGGGGTCCAAAGTCCCAGGCCTGGGCTCCCAGGCGTCCCCGTCGGGCTTGCCCCAGGAGGGCTCCAGAGGCGGAGGGGCCCTTCACGGTTCCCTTGGCAGGTGGCTTGGTTGGTCCTTCGGGTCCTGAGACCTCAGGCGTCCAGCTCCCGACTCAGGTTGATTGTCGGTGGCCGCCACCTGCCGCCGCCTGCGCAGGCTGGATGATGAGGTGTGGCTGTGCCCCCACCAGGGGCTGGGAAAGGCAAAAGTGGCTGCCGGGCGTGGACGGGACATGAGCCCCCGGGGTGCTGCCGAGGTGGAGCTGCCCTCCTGCCCTGCCCGTGGAGACGATATGCCCGCGGCCAGATGGGCGGAGGCAGCAGCGAGGGAGGGTCCGGAAGCACAGGTCTCTCCCCCGGGCGTGGTGGTCTCTCCACTCGCCCAAGAGGTAGCTCTGGGAGTTCTCCCCACGGCCCACGTGGGGGAAACTGAGGCACAGAGCGGCGGAAGCACTGCCCAGGGTCTCACAGTGCACGAAGCTGTGGGCCCCATGGCCGGATGAGCTGGTGGTGGGTCCGCTGCTGCTTCCCTCCCCCCCAGGCCGTCGCGGAAGCACCTGCCCCATGGAGATGCAAGCACGATGTCTGGCAGTCCCCAAATCCAGAAAGGAGCTTGGAGGAGCCCCAGTCCCAGCCCTCCAGGCTACAGTGGGGACCGGGACTGGCGGTTTCTGAGAAGAGTCTGAGACACTCTGGTGTGTCCCCAGGGGCGGGCTGTGGCCGTTCGCAGCTGGCTCAGCCACCGTCACCGCCTCTGCTGCTGGCCACCCTGCCTCCTGCCCGTGGGCCCTCTCCGGCCGGGCCCCGGCTCCCGTCACACGGGATGGGGCGTTGGTGATGCAACATGACAGCAGCAGGGTGTCCGTGGGGTCTGGGATCAGCACGGCTCACGAGGGTTTCCCGTGGGGACGGTCAGCCACAGGAAACACTTCGGGTAATGGGGCGGGACGGTGGTGTCTGCGGGTGGGCCTCACCATGCGCGCCTCCTCCAGAGAAGGGACTTAGGTGGCCGCGTCCTGTCTGCCGGAGCATTGGCTCGGGCGCGGCGGCTGTCAGGGCAGACCCGCTTGCCGAGAGCAGCTGCTCCCCAGAGCCTCCGTGCGCAGGAAAGAGGTCGTTGGCTCTTTCTGCAAGGAGGTGCCCTTGGAGCTGACCCCGAACACGTGCGCGCACGGCCCCTGAGCGGCCTGGCGGCGGGAGGGGAAGAAGTGAGGCCTCGGGGTTCGCTGTCCCTCCGTCTGTCCGAGTCTAGCACCCGGTGGTCAGCATCCCCCGCGCCCACTGCTGCAGTGCTGTCCCAAGGCGGAGATGGTGCGCCTGGCGCAGAGCCCGGGGAGCCCAGCGCTGTGTGTGGGGCGAAGGAGAAGGGAATCGAAAAGCCGGCGGCCGCCTTCGGGTACATCCCTCCACACGCTTCCTCCCACAGGTGTGCTCGCAGACCCTGGCGTCGTCCCAGCACCCGCACAACCCCCGGAGGGTCGCCCTGCGACGCGCCTGGACCTCCGTCCCACTGTACCGTGCCCAGCTCCGGGGCCCCCCTTCCCCCGGCCAGGGCTCTGTCTGCGCCTGCCGCTGACGCACCAGCCCGTCCCTGTTCGTCCAGGCTGCTCCGCCTCCCTAGGCGGCGCTGTCTGGGGCGGGGGCTTTGAGTCGGGCTCAGCCGCTCCCTACCCCCACACTCCCCAGCTGGGGCTGAGAAGGCAAACAAACCCACAAAGCCATCATTAACCAATTACCGGGCCTCCAAAATTATAGGCTTTGTCCCCGTGTAGGCTGGCCCCCAGCTGGCAGGCGCTTGCTTAATGGGGCCACCCTCCCCAGCCCTGTCCCCCACCTCGGGCGGGCTGTCACCTTCCTGTGGCTCCTGACATGGGAGGGGCTTGCTGAGGCTTGGGCCCAGCGGAGCTCGGGGCCCTGGAGCGTGCTGCAGAGGGTGGTCTCTGCGTGGGGGCCAGGCTGGGGCCAGACGGCCTCGCTGTGCGCACTCCAGGCTGGGACTGGAGGTCCAGCCGGCAGCCCTGTTCCCTCCAGAGCCCCCACAGCACGGAAGCAAGCGTCTATGCGTGAGATGTGAGGCCAGTTCAGGCTGCAGTGGGGCTCCAAGGGCGCGGGCTCTGGTGGGTAGATGGACCGTGGAACCACCCTCCAGGCAGCCAGACCAGCCCTTGGCCTGGAAAGGATGTTCTAGAAGGCGGGCCCTGGCCACTATTCCAGGAGGCTGGCGGGGGCAGCGGTGGGGGCTTTCTCTGCAGCCAAGTCAGTGGTGGCTGCCACCATGGGGCTGGGCACATAGTTGAAGGGGGAGACACGGGCTGAGCGGCTGGGGGAGCCATGCCGGCTGGCAGGAAAGCCCCCTGCAGCCACCCCCAGGCCCTCATGGACAAAGGGAGCCGAGGTGGGCGCCTTGGTGGGACCGGGCCCGTCCACATCGCTGCCAAGGAGGGCAGTGGGGCCGCTGACCGGGGCCTGGGGGGGGGCCCTGCTTTCCAGGCTCGGAGACGTGCTGGAGTTGGTCTTAGCGGCAGCAAAGTCCTCCGTCTGGACCACGGCATCGCTGGTCTTGCGCTGTGGGGGGCCGCTGGGGCCGTCCTCAGACGGGGCGCCCATCAGTGGCAGGGCAGTGGCGGGCAGCGTGCTCCGCAGGATGTGTGGAACGTCCTCGTCCCGGATGCGACGCCACGTGGTGCCCGGCGCCGCCACCCTTGGCAGTGGCCGGGCCTCCCCATCGCTGCTGCGTCGGGCAGCGTCGCTGGTGGGCCCGGGGGCAGCCGCGTCGGGCCTGCGGGCCACGCTGATGTGCGGCAGGGAGGCGTAGCGCTTGACCGTCTCGGGCCGTGCGGCCGGGGTGCGGACAGGCAGGCGGGACGGACCCTCGGAGCTGGGGCGCCGGGCCGGCCGCTCGCTGGGACTGGGCCTGGCCACGGGGGCTCGCTGGGGGACCGGAACCTGCCGGGGGGTTGCCCGCAGCTCGTCGCAGCGAGAGGAGCACAGGAAGACAGCAGGCAGCGCGGGTCGACTGCGGCGGGGTGAGCCGCCCTGGGAGGCGGGGGGCGCGGCCTCGGGGGCGGACAGTTCCGATCGGCGGCGGCGCAGCAGGCCCGGGGACTCCTTGATGAAGGTCAGCTGCCGCCGGAAACCCGAGCGGTCGGAGGACTCGCTGCCGCTGGAGCGGGCAGAGGCCACGCGCACCAGGCCCAGGCGGCCCCCTCGGGCGCCAGGGCTTCCTTCAGCTGCTGCCCGGCCCCGGGGGCCTGGCTCTGGGGCTGCCCTGGCCAGGGGTGGCGGCCCCCGCCTGGCTGGCCTCTGCATGAAGGGGATCCGCACAGGCGACTTCTGTGTCTTGTGCTGCTTGGACAGCAAGGCCCGTGTGGGTGTTTGGGGCACCAGAGATGCCCTGGGGCCGGGGAGGGGCCCTGCGGCCTGGGCGCCCGGAGGCGGCCTCCTCGTAGGGGGCTGGGAGGCCGGAGAGGCCGGGGAGGAGCCGGATGAGGGGGCCTTGGCCAGGCGGGCGGGCGGTGTGGCGCTCCTCTGAGGAGGGCTCAGCGCCGCCAGCTCCGAGATCTTGCCTGGCCGGTGCAGGCTTCGAGACCGCTGCTGCCCGGGGCTGGGGGTTTTGGCGGGGGCTGCTGGCTGCGCAGGACCCGGGGGTGCCGTCTTCCTTGGTGCCATGCAGGTGCCAGCGTGGCCTCTGGGCGGGGCCCGGGGGGCCGGGCTGGGCACGTAGATCACGGTCCGTCCCCGGAGCACGGCCGGCACCCTGCACGCGGTCTTCTGAGCTCCGCGCAGCTTCTCGGGGCCCCTGGTGCTGTGCTGGGCCAGGCCCGAGTCCCGTTTCTCCGGCCTCGCGGTGCTGCCCGCCGGGCCCCCCGCCTGCAGCCGCCGTCCCTTCCTGTGCAGGGGGGGCTGCAGGGTGGAGCTCCCGGACAGCCCGGACCCGGACAGGATCGAGTCAGACCCAGACGAGGCCTCGTGGGTGGCCGCCGCCGCTGCCTGGTGCAGCCACGTGACAATGGAGTTGGCGCCCTCCTGGATGGCACGCCACTCGACGCTGTCAAGGTCTGAGGCATGGTCTGAGCTCGCCGCCTCGTCCCCGCGCTCCCGGAGCGCCTCTGCTGGCCGCTTGTCCGGCTGGGCAGCCTGGGGCTTGCGGCGCCGTGGGCCTGATGCCTGCAGCCGGCGCCTGGGCACCGCGGAGCCAACGCAGCGCCGGAGCAGGCCCGTCTCCGCCCGCGGGCTCGGGGGGCCGTTACGCGCACCCCCAGTGCCTGGCACCTTGTTGGCCGCTGGCTGGGGAGCGTGGGGCCGGCTGGCCGGGGGCGCCGGGGGCTCAGGCTCGCTGAGGGAGCTGGCGGAGGAGCTCAGGGAGTAGCATGGTGGCGTCTCGTCGGCGATGAGGCTGGGCTGGGCGCGGGCGGCTGGCGTGGCCTTGGGCGTGACCTTGGGCAAGGCCTGCACCTCCTTCCTGCCGGCCTGGTGCTCTCTCCTTACTGCACGGGGGATGGCTGACGCCCGCCGCGGGGTCACCAGCGCCTCGGAGGGCTCCTCATCGGAGTCGTTGTCGTAGAAGCAGTAAACGGCCTCCTCGGTGGGCGTCGTGAGGCACAGTGACTGCGGCGCCCCGTCCCCGCGCGCAGGGATGGGGCGGGGGCTGGCCCGGTCCGTGCAGGCGCTCGAGGGCCCGCGGAGGGGCAGCTCCAGCCCCACCCGGCTCCCGCCTGCCCCCCGGGCCTGCTCGGTGCTCCGGCCCGCACCCCGTGCCCTGTGCCTATGGCCCGTGGCCTGCCCGGCCGGGGCCTCACGACCTGCGGGCTTCTGCCTGTCCGAAGGCCCGCCAGGCGGGTCCCTGGGAGGTCCCTGCAGTGTCTCGTCACTGAGTGAGGTGGCACTGGAGAAGGTGACAGGTGTGCCCTCGGCGGAGTCGGTGCAGGAGTCTTCCACCCGGGCGGGGGCAGGCACCAGCATGTAGACGGGCACGGGCAGCGCGCGGCGGCCGGGCACCAGGGCCGAGGCCACCTTGCGGAGCCGGGCGGGCACTGCCGCCCCCAGGCACTCACGCAGCAGCTCCAGCTCCTGGTCGGCGGCGGCCGGCCCCTCAAGGCAGCCCCCAGCCTCGTCCCGCCGGCGGTGCCCAGCAAAGTGCAGGCCAGGCCCGCCGCCGCCACGCTCGGGGCAGGCCGGGGGCAGCAGCCGCAGCTCCACGTCCTTCTGCACGTAGTGCTCGTGCAGGGCCAGCGCGCTGAGGCTGGAAGCACACGAGAAGTTCTCGTCAGGCTTCTCCACGGTGAAGCGCACGCTGCCCGCGTCCAGCTCGGACGGAAGCCGGCAGCGCTCGCGGCGGTCCGCGATGTCCAGGAAGCGCTTCACGTAGCTCTCCCACTGCAAGCTGAACTGGGTGCTCTCGCGCTCGCCGGGGGGCACGGGGACCAGCGGGGGCGTCTTGCTGCGGCTGGGTGGCATGGTCTGCCCGGGGCTGTCGGGCAGCTCGCTGGGGCTGACCGTGCCGCTGCCCAGCCCACTGCACGGGTCACTGGGGACAGAGCTGGCGATGGACGGGCTCTCGAAACTGCTCAAGGAGCTCACCGAGCTGCAGCGGCTCAGCACCAGCGGGGTCTCCTGCACGCAGTTCTCCGAGGAGCTGGACGGCGTGGTGTCCTCGACCCCCAGGCCCCGGCCCCTCTGGGGTGCCGGGATGGCCACGGGCAGGGAGGCGGCCCCGGGCCCGAGCCAGGCCCCGTCCAGGTCTGCCTTGCCAGGTCCTGCCTCCTCCAGCCCCTCGAGGGACGAGTCACTGTCCAGGTCCCCGGCCTCACTGGGGCCTGGGTGGCCAGCCGAGGACAGCGAGGACAGGGAGCTGCAGCGGGACAGGCAGAGCGGCCCTGTGTCTGCTACCAGCTTCTCCGGCACCTTGCTCAGGCCGTCCGTGGGCAGCCAGGCCTGCTTCCGGGCTCCGGGGGCCAGGGGCCCCATGCCCGCCCTGGGGTGGCCCTCGAAGAGCGGCACGTGCTGGTAGGTGGGCGACAGCTTGATGGTGCGCACGCGGGCGTCGGCGGCAGAGCTGTCCCGGGATGCCGGCTCCTGGCTCCCCGGCAGATGGAGGTCCAGCCGGCTGGGCCGCACCTGGTTGCACGGGGGCCCCTCGCAGTGCTCGGCCAGCACGGCCAGCGGGCAGGGCCGTGTGTGCTCGCGGGGACAGCGCCCGTCACCGGTGCTGCCGCTGTTGAGACTGTCGTTGGAGAGGCTGGTGTGGGCAGCCTTGAGCCGCAGTAGTGGGTGGGCATGGCTGCCAGGCTCCGGCCGCCTGCCCTCGGGCCGCCGGCAAGGGGAGCAGGACTGGGCCCGGCCTTCGCGCGGCGCCTCCTGCCCGGGGTCCCCAGAGCTGAGGCTGAAGCTGTCGTCAGACGAGGTGTGTAGGGCGGAGATGTCCTCCACCAGCCGGTCGATCCGCGCCACTGCCAGCGCCAACTTGGCCTTGGCCCTGGCCGCCACGGCCACCTCCCCGCCGGCCTCCTTCTCCGCCTCCGGGCCGCTGCGGCGGGCAGGCGGGGCGCGGGCCAGCGCCTGCCCCTGCAGGAAGGGGCTCCCCAGGAAGAGCGACAGCACGGCCGGGCTGGCAGGCTCCGCGGTGGCGGCTGCCGCAGCCAGGGAGGGCGCCTCGTCGTCGTCAAAGCAGCCCGAGTCCGAGGCATAGTCCCGGGCCAGCCCGTCCAGGTGCCGCAGGGACGGCAGCGGCTTCTTGGAGGCGGCGTCGGCCTCGGCCTCGGGCAGGCCCTGCTTCTCCAGGTGGTCGAGCGCCTGCGCCAGGTGCCGCGTGTCCAGCTCGGCCTCCAGCGCCCGCTGCTTCCGCACGTACAGGCTGGGCGCGCACGCGCCGGGGGACACGGCCGCGGCTGCGCTCTGGTATTTGGCGGGCCGGTGCGCCAGCAGGTTGCGCAGGGCGGCGGCGCTGCCCATGGCGATCATCTTGTGCTTGGAGTGCACCAGGTTGCGCAGCATGCCCACGGCGCCCAGGTCCCACAGCAGCTCCTGGTCGCGCGGGCTGCGGGCGGACAGGTTCCAGAGCGTGCCGCAGGCGTTGCTCACGATGGTCAGGCTGTGGGACGTCAGGTGCTGGAGCAGCGTCTGCAGGCAGTTGTGGTCCCGCAGCACCTGTCTGCAGGGGGGGCGGGGGCGGGGGCGGGGGAGCGTCAGGCCGGCGTCAGGCCGGCCCCGCCCCGCCCCGCCCCGCCCGCCCGCCGGGACAGGGGGCCAGACTTAGCAAACACCAAGGCAAGGCGCCAAAGTAACTTTACATTTCAGAAAACGGAATACATATTTTCTAAAATATACATATTAAAATAATAAATTAATACTATCTTTTAATGTAAAATTGACTTTATCTCATTTTAGCATAACCACATCTGGTAATATTTCGGATATACTTACACTGAAGGCAAGTCTTATCTGTTTTTAAAAATGCTAAGTATTGTTAATTAGCAGTATTACGTAGTAAATAAATGTTTTATTGACTTTAATAAATAAAATCCTTAGCACAAGTATAGCCCATGCCATATTTGGGATATACTTACACTAAAAATAAATGTTATGTATTTTCCTACATCAAAAACATTACTGATTATCATCTAATAAATACTACTTTATTTTGATAAGGGATGAGTACTTATTAATACTATTTATAAAAATTTTAATAAAGAATATTTATAACTAATATTTAGAAAGTAATACATATTTGTATTTTTTTTTAAAGATTTTATTTATTTATTTGACAGAGGGAGACACAGCAAGAGAGGGAACGCCAGCAGGGGGAGGGGGAGAGGGAGAAGCAGGCTCCCCGCAGAGCAGGGAGCCCGATGCGGGACTCGATCCCAGGACGCTGGGATCATGACCTGAGCCGAAGGCAGTCGCTTAACCGACTGAGCCACCCAGGCGCCCCATATTTGTATTTTAATAAGTTAGTTTAAAATTTAGTATAAGTGGGCGCCTGGGTGGCTCAGTTGGTTGGGCAACTGCCTTCGGCTCAGGTCATGATCCTGGAGTCCCTGGATCGAGTCCTGCGTCGGGCTCCCTGCTCGGCAG
>NW_028044464.1:0-441 GCF_054177405.1 Leptonychotes weddellii
CATCATGACATCATCATCATCATCAACTCCATCATCACCATCACCATCATCATGATATCATCATCATCATCACCATCATCACCATCATCATCATCATCATCACCATCCATCATCACCATCATCATCATCACCATCACCATGACATCATCATCACCATCATCATCATCATCACCACCATCAACACCATCATCACCATCACCACCATCATGACATCATCATCACCACCACCATCCCCACCACCGTATAACTACCATTGCCATCAGTATCATGTTGGCAAACTGTGAAATGTACCTCCCACTTGCACCCCTGTATCTCCCACTTTTACTTCGTCTTCTACTCTTTATATATTTATAATAGCATATAAACATACGCCCAAAAGACAGTTTAGTTAGAGGAATAAATCTATCTGCTAGATGGAGCAGACATGTGTGAATATCATTC
>NW_028044465.1:0-441 GCF_054177405.1 Leptonychotes weddellii
GGGGGGATGGGTTAGCCTGGTGATGGGTATTAAAGAGGGCACGTACTGAATGGAGCACTGGGTGTTATACGCAAACAATGAATCATGGAACACTACATCAAAAACTAATGATGTAATGAATGGTGATTAACATAACATAATAAAATAAAATAAAAAAAGGAGTAGAAACAATAAATACATTAAAACCTTAGGAGAGAGGTGCCTGGGTTGCTCAGTGGTTAAGCATCTGCCTTCAGCTCAGGTCATGATCCCAGGGTCCTGGGATGGAGCTCCTCATCGGGCTCCCTGCTCGGTGGGAAACCTGCTTCTCCTTCTCCCACTCCCCCTTCTTGTGTTCCTGCTCTTGCTGTCTCTCGCTCTCTCTCTGTCAAATAAATAAATAAAATCTTTATTTATTTATTTATTTTTTAAAGAAGATTTTTATTTATTTATTGACAGAGA
>NW_028044466.1:0-441 GCF_054177405.1 Leptonychotes weddellii
TATGTTAAAAAAGAAAAAAAGATAGTAGGAAGGGAAAAATGAAGGGGGGGGACATCGGAGGGGGAGACAAGCCATGAGAGACTATGGACTCTGAGAAACAAACTGAGGGTTCTAGAGGGGAGGGGGATGGGGGGATGGGTTAGCCTGGTGATGGGTATTAAAGAGGGCACATATTGAATGGAGCACTGGGTGTTATACACAAACAATGAATCATGGAACACTACATCAAAAACTAATGATGTAATGTATGGTGATTAACATAACATAATAAAATAAAATTTAAAAAATAAATAAATAAAATAAAATAAAAATAACAACAGTGGTATGTATGCTAGTGTTCATTACTATAAGCCAAGCACAGTTAAAAGGGCTTGACTTCTATTACCATAATTTCACTGCAACCACAATCTTGTGAAGTGGGCATCAATATTATGGTCACAT
>NW_028044467.1:0-441 GCF_054177405.1 Leptonychotes weddellii
GGAGGCCCGGGCCTTAGTCGGGGGGGCGGGAGCCACTGACCCCGGCCACGGAAGTCTTGGGGGCAGGCCTCATCCCTCACTGAGCCTCCGTTTCTAGACTGTGAACCCGAGGGGAGTCTCCTCCCCTTTCTGCAGCAGGGAGCGCGGTGACAAACGTGCATCCCGGCCCACGCCGCCACCCTCGGAGCTGTGTCGGCTCCGGAGTCACCTTGTGACCCGGCTTGCAGCGCGGTCGCGCGGGTGGAGCCGGCTTCATTGGACGCGGGTTATCTCAGGGAGACATCCTGCCCCCCAGTGCCAGCCAGGGGCCCCCAGTCCAACGGAGTGCTGCCCGCGTTCTCCCGGGAGGGCTGCGGCCCAGCTCCTGGCTCGTTTCAAGTTTCCGATCAGCCACCGCGCGGGAGCATCAACACCATTTTCCAGAGGGGAAAACAGAGGTGA
>NW_028044468.1:0-441 GCF_054177405.1 Leptonychotes weddellii
TTTATTTATTTTTTTATTCTTATGTTAATCACCATACATTACATCATTAGTTTTAGATGAAGTGTTCCATGATTCATTGTTTGTGCATAACACCCAGTGCTCCATGCAGAACGTGCCCTCCTCAATACCCACCACCAGGCTAACCCATCCTCCCACCCCCTTCCCCTCTAGAACCCTCAGTTTGTTTTTCAGAGTCCATCGTTTCTCATGGTTCGTCTACCCCTCCCGATTTCCCCCGCTTCATTCTTCCCCTCCTGCTATCTTCTTCTTCTTCTTTTTTTTCTTAACATATATTGCATTATTTGTTCACTGAAACATATTTTGGAGACGGTAAGATCACACTTCTCTGCATGTCTTTTTCCTGTTGTGGAGCAAATACTGCTTTGGTTAGTATCACCACCTCCACTTTCCTTTTGCACCATCATCTTTTTTCTCAGCCAA
>NW_028044469.1:0-441 GCF_054177405.1 Leptonychotes weddellii
GTAAATTTTATGTATGTTTAACAACAATTAAATCAATTAAAAAGTCTTCCTGTGTCTCGTACATGTTTAATAATGGGGTGATCTACCTTCATTAAATTCTCACCTTAACTAAAATTACTTTGTCCAGGCACCAGAGATGTAACAGATTTCTTCCCTTATCTGTTTTGCCCAGAAAAATTACCTCCTCTACTTCTAAAAGTAGCAGCACTCTGGGTCTTTGAAACCTTATTACCTTAAAAATGAACTGGGTCTTTGAAACATTACCTTAAAAATGAACTGAGTTTTGAAACTCAGGGGCAAAGGAGAGGCTGAAAGCCTGGTTTCACTCCCATTCGAGATGAAACATGATGCTAATCATAGAGTACAATCTTAGTGCCTTGATTTAGGTGCACAGATGGTCCCGGGTAGGCCAGGCCATAGTCCACCATCACATTCTGAATC
>NW_028044470.1:0-441 GCF_054177405.1 Leptonychotes weddellii
AGAGGCTCTTATGGTTTGTTTCCCTCTCTGGTTTCGTCTTGTTTCATTTTTCCCCTCCCTTCCCCAATGATCCTCTGCCTTGTTTCTCAAATTCCACATATTAGTGTGATCATATGATAATTGTGTTTCTCTGATTGACTTATTTTGCTTAGCATAATACCCTCTAGCTCCAGTTGCAAATGGCAAGATTTCATTTTTTGTTTTTTTTTTTTTTTTAAAGATTTTATTTATTTATTTGAGAGAGAGAGAATGAGATAGAGAGAGCATGAGAGGGAGGAGGGTCAGAGGGAGAAGCAGACTCCCTGCCGAGCAGGGAGCCCGATGCGGGACTCGATCCCGGGACTCCAGGATCATGACCTGAGCCGAAGGCAGTCGCTTAACCGACTGAGCCACCCAGGCGCCCAAGATTTCATTTTTTGATGGCTGCGTAATATTCCACTG
>NW_028044471.1:0-441 GCF_054177405.1 Leptonychotes weddellii
AGAGAACCCCTCTCAAAATCAGTAAAAATAGGTCAACACCCCAACATCTAATAGTAAAACTTACGAGTCCCAGAGACAAAGAGAAAATCCTGAAAGCAGCTCGGGAGAAGAGATATGTAACCTACAATGGTAGAAACATTAGATTGGCAACAGACCTATCCACAGAGACCTGGCAGGCCAGAAAGGACTGGCAGGATATCTTCAGAGCACTAAACAAGAAAAATATGCAGCCAAGAATACTATATCCAGCTAGGCTGTCATTGAAAATAGAAGGAGAGATAAAAAGCTTCCAAGACAAACAAAAACTAAAGGAATTTGCAAACACGAAACCAGCCCTACAAGAAATCTTGAAAGGGGTCCTCTAAGCAAAGAGAGAGCCTAAAAGCAACATAGAACAGAAAGGAACACAGACAATACACAGTAACAATCACCTTACAGGCA
>NW_028044472.1:0-441 GCF_054177405.1 Leptonychotes weddellii
CCCCAACAAAAGTCAATTCTAAATGAATTAGAGTCTCAAATGTGAAAAACAAAAACTTGTAGAAGAATATATAAGATAACATATTTTATCTTGGCGTAGGAAAGTATTGAGACACAAAAAAGTATTAAACATAACATAAAACATTAATATATTTTAAGTTATTTCAGTTAATAACTTATGTTCACCAAAAACCACCACAAAACAGTGAAAAGAAAAGCCACAAACTGGGATATAATATTTGAAACACATACAAAAAATAAATAATTAGGGCGCCTGGGTGGCTCAGTTGGTTAAGCGACTGCCTTCGGCTCAGGTCATGATCCTGGAGTCCCGGGATCGAGTCCCGCATCGGGCTCCCTGCTCTGTGGGGAGTCTGCTTCTCCCTCTGACCCTCCCCCCTCTCATGCTCTATTGCATTCTCTCAAATAAATAAATAAAATC